>NC_140562.1:636995-911871 GCF_057381845.1 Rhamphochromis longiceps
CATTATTTTCTTACTATATTAGTATAATCACCAAATCGATTATTTCATATTTATCTCCTGAAACGATCTACATTAACTTTTTATCCCTAGAAATGTGTTTCCAGAGTCCCAGGTTTAGTTACTTCCTGTCCACCATCACATTAGCTGAGTAGTTGTCAAATTTGAGGGGAGCAGAGAAGATCAGACACCAGTCAGCAGGTCAGAGGCCATCTCTCATTTCACAAATCAATCACTTGATTTATAAATGGAACAAACACCCCATCAGACCAGGTAATGACCCATTATGAGACAACAGCCGTCTGAGAGGAGATGTTCTGTATCACAAAACATGGGAAACAAACAAACTCTAGGCATTCTGAAATATATAAAGCTCAACAAAAAAACAAAACCATATCAGATCCTGATGTAATTCATTTTGTTGTTGTCTTTATTAGTCATTTAAAAAGAGGTCTAGAAAAAGTGTCCAGGAAGAGATTCTACTATTTATGCAGCACTGCCCCCGTGTGGCCACAAAGACACACAACAGCTTCATTTCTCAGCCTGTTGCCTTCTTTTTCCTTCATGATGTAAACAGTGAATGAACTGAAAGAAGTCAACCCATAAACTGTTAAACTGATACAACAGTCATGATGATTATGTAACAAGTTGTAGTTGACTTTCTGGTGGTGGTTTTGGTATACAATTTAAAAGCCATTTTCTTTTATAAATACACCATACACTTTGTTCTTGACCATTTCTTTTCCTCATATCCTTAATGGACAGTGGAGGAACACTACATCTAGCTTCTGTTTAACATTTATCCAGGCGCCCCCACACTGTACCTCTACAGAAACCAAGGGAGAGAGACAGACACACAAAGATTTCCACTTGAATCTTGATCTCAAAATAGAAAAAGTTTTATCACAAAATAATTACAAGAGCACAAATAAAAACCAAAGACAAATGAAATAAAAGGCAAGGCCCTGCGACTGAACACAGCACATCTTGCACCTTTAAAATTCACAAATTTCACTTTTCTTTGTCAGTCTGTGGTATTAAAAAAATCTCAACATGATGACCAATGTTTGACCTTTCACCTCTAGCATGGTTTTCTCTGGATTTCAATCTGGCCACTCCTGAAATGACATTTATCAGTGTATGTACAGCATCCATTTTTGGTTTAGACAGTCTGACACAGACCGTCTCCATGGCAACCTCCAAGACTCTTCTTTTCCTAAAAAAAAAAAAAAAGTCTCTATATGACCACCAACAAACCTGTTACACCATATTTTTTTCACCAGCTCACCTTTGCTGAAGGTTCTCATACAAATCTAAACATCTTTTGAGAAAGTCCACATCACTCTGATCTGTAATGAAAACAGAAAAACAATGACAACACCAGCAGAGGCCTCCGACATAAACCTGGCAACATAAATCCAGATAACTTTGCTTATTTATCTCTTAAAACATTCAACAAAGATTACATTTCTAACAAATATACCAATATCAATATATATTCCAGAAACAGGACATTCCAGTTAGATCCTCTCCAAACTTACACTGGGCAGCTCAGCCCATCATCCACTTTTACAAAACAGAAAGCCGCCTGATACAACAGCCCCAAAAGTGACAAAAATCCACCTCCAAAAAGCAAAACTTCTCATAATGGAAAAACAAAAAAGATTGTCAGTCCTATCAAACACTTTCTCTTAATCTAAAGAAATTATTCCAACATCAAACTGTGAAATTTACAAATAACTACCAAGTCTCTCATGAGAAAACTCTTGTTCACATTAGAGCTGTGTGGTACACAGTACGACTGATCTCTGTGAGTGATTCATTTCACAAAGTGTTTCGGCCTAGTGGCCAGTACCTTTGAAGGAAGTTAGTAATCTGTGCATAACAGAGCCACGTCTCCAGTTCTAAGCAGAGACAAATCTCTGTTTTTTAGGGAGAAAAGAGAGCCCCACACGATGACTCGATGCCAGTAACAGTCTTTTACAGAAGTCTGCAGGCAGCCCACCCTGTGCAGGAGCCAGCTGACCAGCAGCAGCACTAATCTCCTCCAAAGAAAAGTTAGCATCCAGGACAGCTCTGTCCTCAGAGCTCAGCTGAGGAAGCCCCTGCAGCAGCTTCTCCACGCAAGCTTTGTTACTTTACTCCATCCCTAACATGGTGGTGTAAAAGTCCACGGCATACTGACCTGCTCTGCATCCAGGAAAAACCACTAACGCCACATAAACTACACTAACAACACCATACACAATTACACTAACTCATCATCAGCCTCACAACACGCCACACATAAAAAAAACACAACTTTCAGCCAGACAAACCACACAGTCCACCAAACTTCCATCATTCACCAGAGAGAGGGAGAGATATAGAACGAGAGAGTTTAGTGGATGTGTGTTTGTGTGTGTGATACACACCATTTATGAATGTACTCTCCAATAAAGGTTATGTAGTTGATGAAAAGTGGGTTAGATTAAATGTTTACATTTCTTGTGCATGAAGTAAACTATAATATTTATATGTAAAATTCCACACCTACACCTGTGCGCCCTCACACTGCAGCACATTTTACTCCCCTGGTTGCAGAAACCGTTCTATATTTTGTCACAGCTGCAAAAGAAGCTCCACTCAAAGAAACTCAAAGATGATGGAGAGGAAGAGATTTCAGAACATGAGGCAGGAAGGTGGGGAGAGAGTGAGGCGGTATGGCACACAGGAAACGGTCGAGGGCAGACTCAAACCCAAGCTCCTGCAGTGGGAACTCTAACCTTTAGTACATGTGTCCCCACTCAGCCAGGTGAGATATAGCAGAACCATCAATTCAGAGTCTGACAGTAAGGGTGAAGACGAGCCTGACTGTTGGTCTGCTCCAAAACAAGCCCATAAGCAAGCTTTGAAATAATATGTTACAAAATTGTGAAACTGCGACATGAAATTTGATTTGAAAATGAAATTCATCCTGATCAGGAGCTGTTATGATCTAAATGGTGTTCTAGATCCAGTAAGCATTCATTCAACTTGTCTGCAGCAAAATTAAAAAATAAGTTACCACAAGTTGTTTTTTAATTTGGTAAATAATTGATAAAGTGTTAAAAGTACTGTTTGTGTTTGACCTCATCACCAGGATGAGTTGGAAATACTTCAAATTCCCTCAGGTGGCCTTTTGCTGGTTGGATTGCCACTACAGTCTGTAAACTGTGGAGGTAATTTTGTGAGCTCATTGGATGAGCAGTTTCTGAAATACTCAGACCAGCCCATCTGGCACCAACAACCACGCAATCTCTTTCCCCCATTCTGATACTTGCTTTGACCTTCAGCAGGTCATCATGAACATGTCTGTATGCTAAAATACTTTAATTTGCTGACGTCTGATTGGTTCACTAGACATTTGTGTTTAACGAGCAGGTGAACAGGTGTACCTGGCAAAGTGTGTGTAACCCTCAGTGTTACTGACATGTTCCACACTGATGCACAACAATACTCTGTGCCCCACACTGTTTTATTAAGTATGTCTAATCACTGTGGACATTACATGTACCTTCTTAAAGGAGAGGTCAAAGGTCAGTTACCTTTATAGGTTCCTGCTATATGTTGTGACATATACACAGCACAGTTGTAGGAATGATAGTTTCTAAGTTCTAAAGCTTTTTGTCAATTTTCAACCAATAAATCTTAAAGTTGACCTTGAAGACCACAAGTTTGAATGGATTGTTAACATGACCCCACTCTACAGCACTGCAACATTTTAACATGAGTTATTTAAGACTTTCCAGGTATCCTGGTTACAGAAAAAGATTGATGAGCAGAAAAAAAAGAAACAAACTTTAATTGTTTCTGATTAGAAGCTGTACAATCCGGACTGACTTTAACAAATGTGCTATAGGCTCAGCTGGAAAATAGTGAGCTTTACAAGACTGATTTTGTTCCAAAGGCTTTCACAGACCTCAACCAATCCTAAGGCTAATTAGCACGGCTAGAATTTTAAAAACATTTGTTAAATGTTGTCATTGCTAACATATACCTGTTTTAGAGCATGGTGAGTAGCGAGAATGCAAAGATATTGTTACCTCTAAAAAGAAAAATGTGAAGATGTGATGTTAGCATGAGCTATATAGTATCTCCAAAAGTTGATTCTGTTCATCTGGACTTTACGTTTTGTGGGAAAAACGTTTCGTCACTCATCCAATTGACTTCTTCAGTCTCAGCTGACTGCAGGTTTCCCCAATCTTACAGGGAGTGCAGAATTATTAGGCAAATGAGTATTTTGTCCACATCATCCTCTTCATGCATGTTGTCTTACTCCAAGCTGTATAGGCTCGAAAGCCTACTACCAATTAAGCATATTAGGTGATGTGCATCTCTGTAATGAGAAGGGGTGTGGTCTAATGACATCAACACCCTATATCAGGTGTGCATAATTATTAGGCAACGTCCTTTCCTTTGGCAAAATGGGTCAAAAGAAGGACTTGACAGGCTCAGAAAAGTCAAAAATGGTGAGATATCTTGCAGAGGGATGCAGCAGTCTCAAAATTGCAAAGCTTCTGAAGCGTGATCATCGAACAATAAAGCGTTTCATTCAAAATAGTCAACAGGGTCGCAAGAAGCGTGTGGAAAAACCAAGGCGCAAAATAACTGCCCATGAACTGAGAAAAGTCAAGCGTGCAGCTGCCAAGATGCCACTTGCCACCAGTTTGGCCATATTTCAGAGCTGCAACATCACTGGAGTGCCCAAAAGCACAAGGTGTGCAATACTCAGAGACATGGCCAAGGTAAGAAAGGCTGAAAGACGACCACCACTGAACAAGACACACAAGCTGAAACGTCAAGACTGGGCCAAGAAATATCTCAAGACTGGTTTTTCTAAGGTTTTATGGACTGATGAAATGAGAGTGAGTCTTGATGGGCCAGATGGATGGGCCCGTGGCTGGATTGGTAAAGGGCAGAGAGCTCCAGTCCGACTCAGACGCCAGCAAGGTGGAGGTGGAGTACTGATTTGGGCTGGTATCATCAAAGATGAGCTTGTGGGGCCTTTTCGGGTTGAGGATGGAGTCAAGCTCAACTCCCAGTCCTACTGCCAGTTTCTGGAAGACACCTTCTTCAAGCAGTGGTACAGGAAGAAGTCTGCATCCTTCAAGAAAAACATGATTTTCATGCAGGACAATGCTCCATCACACGCGTCCAAGTACTCCGCAGCGTGGCTGGCAAGAAAGGGTATAAAAGAAGAAAAACTAATGACATGACCTCCTTGTTCACCTGATCTGAACCCCATTGAGAACCTGTGGTCCATCATCAAATGTGAGATTTACAAGGAGGGAAAACAGTACACCTCTCTGAACAGTGTCTGGGAGGCTGTGGTTGCTGCTGCACGCAATGTTGATGGTGAACAGATCAAAACACTGACAGAATCCATGGATGGCAGGCTTTTGAGTGTCCTTGCAAAGAAAGGTGGCTATATTGGTCGCTGATTTGTTTTTGTTTTTGAATGTCAGAAATGTACATTTGTGAATGTGGAAATGTTATATTGGTTTCACTGGTAAAAATAAATAATTGAAATGGGTATATATTTGTTTTTTGTTAAGTTGCCTAATAATTATGCACAGTAATAGTCACCTGCACACACAGATATCCCCCTAAAATAGCTAAAACTAAAAACAAACTAAAAACTACTTCCAAAAACATTCAGCTTTGATATTAATGAGTTTTTTGGGTTCATTGAGAACATGGTTGTTGTTCAATAATAAAATTATTTCTCAAAAATACAACTTGCCTAATAATTCTGCACTCCCTGTATGAACAGTGCATGTATATGGTTACCTGTCCCCTTGCAAAACTTTGCTAGACCCATCCCTGCACAGTTACCAGCTGTCAGTAGAAAAGGATCCTGATGTTATTTGTCTCTTAGAAACAGTTCATAACTTCCCTTCAACTCATCCATGTCACCTAAAAGGTAAACCTGTTTCTCCATCACCTGTTCAGCTCTGATGATTCAGTAAGGACATCTGCTGGTTTCATCTTCACGTTTCCCTCTCACCACATATCCAAACCGATATCAATGACCAGCAGCTGTTACAGCTGTGGCTCCAGCCAACATCAGCTGATACTAGAAAGCAATATTAAATTAATTCTAACAGCAGCTGATCAAGCTTTAACCTGCTGTTGTTGTTTAGAGCAACCACCGCTGGTTTCCTCTTTCTGGCTCGAAATGTGTGATAAACAAACAAGAGAGAAGCAGGCAGAGCTGTGTTCAGTTTAAGAGAGAGGTTTTTGATACCTGAGAAGGAGTGCAGCAGCTCCATGGTGTCTGTGGCACAAGCAAGGTAACCATCAAGCTCAACTGCACTTTGGAGCCTTCTGGAGATTGGTCTGGAGAAGAATTCATCTTCATCAGATGACTCTCTTTGCTGATCCTCACTCTCATGCTCTGTTGTTTAGTATTCAGGACAGACCATCAATAACTTACAATGTATTAGGTGAAATACTCACTTAAGCATCTGTTCAAATGTAAAAATACACAAAAATGGGATCACATGAATCCTTACCAGCCTCTGTTACATCTGCTCTGTCAGTCCAGGAAGTCTTGAACTTGGATAAGAGGACTGCAGCTGCAGCCAACTCTGGATCCTCCATCATCGCTCCAAAACGCTTTTGAAGGCCATTTTGCAGGGCTCTGATGAGTGGCACGCATGTCTTGCTTGATGTCTCCAGCCTGCTAAGTTTGGACAGTAGTTGTTGGATTACTGGCAGGAGCCATCCCATAAAGGAAGTGGACTCAGACTGAAGAATGTTTGAAGCTTTCACCAGTGGCTTCATGGTGGTACAGTACTCCCTAAGGAATGCAACTTCTGCAGGACTCAACCTGTAAGACACAACAACAAAACCCACCATGACTATAATAGGGATCTTCTGATTTAATATTAAGAGTCTGCTCACGTTTTTAACCATCCATTAAGGAAAATTCACAAAATTTGCAACCATATTGGTAGGTGTCCAATTTTACTCACACTTTCACCTTGAACTCCTCACAAATGCTCCTGATGGCATTTTCCCCCTTCTCATCAATGATGCGTATTATCCTTTCAATGGCAAGGTTGGCTGAATTCCACTTTGTTGCATTGGGACGAATGATCTGTAGTTCACACTTGTCCTCTACCACTTCATTAGCCAAATGAGTTTTGTTCCAAATGGCCTGGCATTTTGCAAAGGTTGCACGGGAGAGCCTCTTGTAGGTTTCATTCATGCTCTCTGCTAGGGCAGCATCAGATGTTGCCACAAGGTTTAGCAGGTGACATGCACATCGCTGATGAGGCGGGAGTTGATACTCCAAACCAGAGTCTTCATCAAGAATTGCACTTGCCTCATGGTAGTCAATATGGTCAGTCAGGTCAATAGTTTCTGGGTCTGCTTCATCTTCAGCTTCATCTGCATCATTTTGTGCCCCAAACATGTGGAAGGCCTTGACAAAGTTGGATCCACTATCAGTTGTGGTTCTTACAACTTTGCCTCTAATCTTGTATTGGCAATGGATATCATCAAGCGCACCAGCAAGCATGTCAAATGTGTGAGACCCTCTCAATCTTTTGCATGCTGGTGCTGCAGATCTTCTTTCCAGGGACTCTTCCTCCAATGGCATGTGACTCCAAGGTAATTTTTCTGATGAGCTGACCAACAATCAGTAGTGGTAGCAACCAATTTGACTTTATCCAATGCTGCAACCAAAGTCATCTTCATGTGATCAGCAGCTTCACAGATTCTGGCACGGACAGTGGGTCTGGAGATGACTTTGGCTTGAGGTTGTAATGTGGTAACCAATTCTTTGAAAGATGGCTGTTCTAGCACTGCAAATGGCTGTAGACCCTCACATGTGAAATTGATGACAAGCATGTCAACAGTTGCTTGTGGAACATGTTTGTTTGCAGCTCTCAACATCAGGTCTGGTAACTTGGCTTGTGTATTTGCTGAGAGCTTGTTTGGTGTGGCTGTGGTCTTTCGCTGACGAGATGTTGATGCCACAGTGATATTGTACTGCTCAATCTTCGATGGATGTTTCCTCTGTAGAGATAAATATTATCATACGTCAGGTTCATACATTACTTCATAACATCACTGTGATTAACACTACAGGAAAACACATTTTTAAAACATCATTCAACTAGACATGAGCTAATCTTTGATTGTTTAGCATAGTATAAAAGAGTGGTGAATTTGGTCAAATCTTGCAGATATATTGCTGTATTTATTTACAAATGTAAACCAATTTTGAACGATCATTGCAAAAAACATGAATTTCTGTATACATTCTAAGTTCTGTAATCTGTATACTATCTGTAAAAAGAGTATCGACCAATGTATCAGTATCTAAATTTTTAACTCCTTTTTATCAGTATCACCCTAAAGTTTTCAGTATTAGTCAGGTTCTAAAAATACTAAGAGAGCAAAATATGTGTATATAGCAAATGTAATTTAAGAAAAGGGATCACATACACAAAAATGCTGCCCATACAGCTAACAAATAAAAACAATCCACATTATGTTCTTTAAAAAAATATATCATATCGGGAAATATATAACCCTACTGATTAAGAGCCACGTCACTATGATAGACCTATATCAGGCCAATGATCCTGATCAACTGATCCATCAATCGGGCTCTGGTACATGTCAGCTGAGAGCTGGAAGATTAATTTGAGATGCAGCTCAGCACTGTGTTCAAATTTTGTTTTTGTTTTTTATATAGGCCAGCTGATTGTAGGCCTGTGAGTTTTAAATGACTACAAATTTAATTTATTGTAATGACGGTGGTTATCCAAATAATAAGCTAAAACATTCCTACGAATTTAGCTGTTCAGTGGTGACGCACGAATCCTACTTCCGGGTCTAAAGTAGTCTGCGTTTAATATGGCTTTTGTATTGTTAACATGTTTAATGTTATGTATTTTCTTCTATTTGATCTCAAAAAGCTCCTAAAACAGTCAGTGATCACTGTTGACCTCCCTCGGCTTTTATTACCGCTAATCATTTATTTAAGCTCAGTTTTTAAAACCTTAGTATGTAACTACAGCCCAGCCCATGCAGCAGTATATGAATGACTAACCTCTATTGTGGATGGATTATCTCAGCATCCTGCCATGCGATTACATTTGTTCCTGATCACCGAGAACACTCACATTAACGTTTATGGAGTGGAAAAAAGTTAGCTTGTTTATATTATGCTAACATAGCTGTGTCGCTAGCGGTCACGTAGCACATCATTATATACCAGCTAGCCAAACTTCAGTAACCCTACAAACGTCACTGCTGTTTAGTTTTCTGTCTTCATTTATGCTGGAAGTGATAGCAGAGCTGTACGTTTGAATTTGTTTCCAAAACCCTGCAGTCAGGACATGCTATATTGTATTTAGATAGAAGCTAGCGAGCTAACGCCCTGCTAACTTCTAACTCTGTTAAATGTCACAAATTCCGTTTTCATGGATGCCTGGATGTTAAACTCAATTGTTACACCTGGTAGAGCAGAACGCTGATCATTTTATTAAAAATGAAAGACTTTAGACAGTTTTTCAACTCTCAGTAATGCCATAGTGATCGTTTGATATATGGACCTGCAGCGGAGTTTAGACCCAGACACGGCTAGTGAGGTCAGACTGAACAACCGGATAGTTCTATCACGTGCACGTGTACACGTTGACAACCGTAACCATGGCCGCCGAGGGTATATAAATGCTTCACAAGGTTCCAAACGTCTGTTTACACTTGCTCGTGGACTTGTTTCGACCTGCTCCAACCTCAGCCTGTGGAAAGCTAAGTTTTGCAAAACATTTTACTGGAAGCGGATATAACTTGAACGCATAACAAGTACTTCATCTGTCGATCGTTTGTACTTGTTTTTGTTTTTCAAGTTTGAAGATGGCTCGCCGTGGACCCGGACTCCCCGACTGTCACCTGGACTTCGCTGCAGGTACGTTTGAAAATTTCTTTAAATGTAAATTACTGTAATAATTTAACAAGTTCCAGTGTGAATATCAAGTTTTAACGTGATCAAATATGTGTATTCAAGATTGTTTCCCGTAAATTGTTTGTATGTTTTAAATTTTCCAGGAGAGGTGTAGAAATTATTAACGACTGATGTATGAATATGAAAAAAAGGTGTTACTTTGACTTGAAGGCTTCAAATTTGACACTTTTCTTTAAAATGAAATGGTTAAAAATAGCTTAATGGACTAAAATTTGTAAAATGCCCAAAAATCAGTTTCTGTGGTAACGGCATCTTCAAGATGTCATGGCCTCAGAACACGCAGGCGTAAACACACAGATCCAGGTCCCCTCCTGACATCCTTTTCTTCTCCGGATCAAAGGCTTTATTGACATAAACTATATTTTTTCTCTGCTGCAAAACACAAAGATAAAAAAATACAAATAAAATAATATCAAAAGAATATGAAAACAGTAGTAATAATGGCATTAAGACCCATCTTCTGTTACGGTAATGCTTTTAACCTTATTAGATAGCAGAGAGAGATATTGTACACAGGGATATTTACACAGGGATAGCATGTTTACCACAGATTAGATGTATCTGTCCTCACGGCACATTTCTAAATATGTGGATTCTGAGTTAAGAGTTTCTGTTTGTTTGTTTGTTTGTTTGTTTGTTTGTTTGTTTGTTTGTTTTTGACTTGACCATCATTTTCAGACATACCTGCAGAGCTTTGTGTGTGCAATTCTTACTCTTGCCAAGGAGGTTGTGTTTTTATTTAAAAAAATAAATAAATAAATAAATAAATAAATAAATAAATATATATATATATATATATATATATATATATATATATATATATTATAGCTTATGTATATATATATATATATATTATAGCTTATGTATATATATATATATATAGCTTATGTATGTATATATATATATATATATATATATATATACATACATAAGCTATATATATATATATATACATAAGCTATAATATATATATATATATATACATAAGCTATAATATATATATATATATATACATAAGCTATAATATATATATATATATATATATATATATATATATATATATATATATATAAGCTATAATATATATATATATATGTGTGTGTGTATATATATATTACATTCCTAATGTTATTTTAAAATTGTTTCCTCACAGGGCGTCTTGACTATGTGGTTGAACGCCCTGCAGAAGCTCAGGACACTGATACCCAGCGTATCAGCGAAGGTGAGTATGGTGAGTATTTTATCCCTCTCTCACCCTCACCTTCTTCTCATGAAGCATCAGATGCAGATGTCGGTGAACAGCAAGGTGAGTATGGTGAGTACCGCCCCTACTTACCTGTAGATGATGAAGAGGTGAGTGAACAGACTGACAGTTCATCTGACTGGAACGACTCAGAAGAGTGGGGGGATTGGCTTAGCGATGACTCTGGGTATGACACCATGGATGAGAGAGATGATTCCCCTCTCATCCGGGAGCACCCTCCAGAGCCGTTTTGGCACGATTGGCAACGTCCTATTGCTCCAGGTGCTGCCCCCATCGCCATGCCGCCTTTCGGCCAGGCCAATGCCCCACTCTTCCCTCGAGTTGTTGCCCCAGTTGGTGATCCGCCAGCTGCTCCTCCCTCAGCTGCTCCCTCTTCTGCTCCGTCTGCTGCTCCCTCTGCTGCTTCTTCCTCAGCTGCTCTCTCTGCTGCTCCCTCTGCTGCTTCTTCCTCAGCTGCTCTCTCTGCTGCTCTCTCTGCTGCTCCTCCCTCTGCTGCTCCCTCTGCTGCTCCCTCTGCTGCTTCTTCCTCAGCTGCTCTCTCTGCTGCTCTCTCTGCTGCTCCCTCTGCTGCTTCTTCCTCTTCTGCTCCCTCTGCTGCTCCTTCCTCTTCTGCTCCCTCTGCTGCTTCTTCCTCAGCTGCTCCCTCTGCTGCTCCTTCCTCTTCTGCTCCCTCTGCTGCTCCTTCCTCAGAAAAGAGAAGCAGAGAAGACATCTGCACCGAAGAGGTAAGTGCAAAGAGGTGCAAGGTGAGTGACCAGTTTGATGCCCCTTCAACATCCTCAGGTAGTTTTGGAGTCAGATGTTTCTGGGAGAGGCTTTTTAACCTTTCCCTTGATGACAGTGACTCTGATTAGTTTATGTTAGAATTTGTTTTTAAACTTTGCCTTTGTGTTTTTACAGATATAAGAACATCTGACTTGCACATGTGAAATGTATTGTTTTTTTCTTGAATAATATATGTTTTTCCCAAGCCCTAATTCACCATGCAGGACAAAGGTAAGTCTGTACTTAATCTCAACACAAATAAGTAGAAAAGGTTTAAAAATGATGCAGTGAACTGACTGTAGTCTCTTGTTTTTACATAAGATATAGCCTGTGGCTAAGAATTCAACACTTCAGACACTCAACATCCAAGATGGAGCAAACACCCCACCCAGAAGACAGCCTTACCCCGACCAACCCGATGAGAAGGATGGATGACCAAGTGAAAAACGGGAGAGTGGTGCTGTGTTCCAACTATGTAAGTTATCACCTCACATTGACAACAAACTGTATTGAAGACAAAATTCTTCCAATAGTTGGTATAAATCATCATCCTATGTCAGCAGCACTATAGGTTTAGCTTTATTTATATTTTTCATGTGTATACGTTGGGTTTAAAATTGCTTTTTAACAACATACTGCAGCTGCCAACAATGAAAATGCTGTTTTGTGTTAAAATGACGTCTTTCTCGTGTTATTACTTTGCAGGGCAGCTGAGAGTGGACAGAGCTGCACAGAGGACCAAAGATCCACTCTCAGCACTTCATACCTGACTGGCCACAGCACCAACCCTCCTCACCCTGGGTGAGGAGGGTCCTGACCCCGCCTGCACAGAGGGAGTTGTGAACATGCACTTCTGTGTCGGTGGGTTTAGGATCCTCCTCACACTCACACTGATGAAGACTGTCACTGGAAGATGTCTCCATTGCATCAGCAGGACGTAAGCATTTGTAAAATATTACAGTTTGTGATGTTTTATACATATTTTTATTGCATCATTTAAAACTATGAGATATAAAATAAACCAATTTTCATAACATTTTCTGTGTATTTAGTGGTTTTCTTAATAGGTTCTTTGGAACATCATTGCAACCTGTCAGCTTTTTATTGAGGATTTAGAAAGTTGCTGGTGGCCCGAGTGTGTAGAGTGGGGTGTTGTTTTTGTCACATGGTGAAAGTGACCTCATGGGGAGCAAAGAGAACAACTGAACAATTTGGGGATTCACAGACTTTCGTAATCGCTAAAAACAATTAATAAAAATTGTTCTGTGTGAACTAAAAGCTCAAATATAAACCATCCTGACACTGACACAAATGATCTGCTGTTTATAAGCAGGACAGTGTTTTCATGAGCCTGGATGAAGCTAATTTGCATGAGTTTAACCTCCTGGTCAAAAACTTGCATGACTCTGATATCACTCTAACTTTCTTCTGTTTATTTATTCATTTTTGCTAATTGTAGTAGATTAATATGTTCACCAACTGATTGTTGGCCTGAATGTTTGAATGTTTGCAGTTTCAGGTCCTACTGATCAGTTTTAAGTATTGTAGAAAGTGAGCAGCAATTTAATCAAGTCCTGGGATGAAATGGGACAAAAGGGTAATGTGACAGCCACATTAGTTCCCTTCCCTCGTTTAACAATGTGTAAGCAGACTGCTTTAACCTGCAATTTACTGCATGTTGTTAGGCTGCATGGTACAACCACAGTCTGCTAACCACCCGTGGTGATCGAAGGTTTTGAGGTCTTGCTTGAGCTACTGATGAAGTTTTATCAAAGCTTGTTAAGTTTCCCAACCACATTTTATCCTGATGGTCCAAGGCTTAAATCTTTATGCTCACAGACGTACTTCTGTAATTAATCAGTGACCGATTTATTACTTTAAGTTACAGTGTGATGGGCATTAATGAACATAAATCAGATTTAACTCAACTTTTGCCTCTGTCAGTGCGCCCCAGGGCAGCTGTGGCTACAATGTAGCTTGCCATCACCAGTGTGTGAATGGGTGAATGACTGAATGTAGTGTGAAGCGCTTTGGGGTCCTTAGGGACTGATCTGATCTGTATCTCAAAGTATCCTTGGACACGATACTGAACCCCAAACTGCTCTTTCATGTGTCCATCAGAGTATGAATGTTAGATAGAAAGAACTTAGGTACAGAAAAGTGCTTGTATGAATGGGTGAATGAGGTGTATAAAGTACTTTGAGTGCTTGAGTAGAAAAGTGCTATTTAAGAACAAGGATGTGCAAGAATTTGCTAGACACGCTCTTCTTTTTCCAAAACTAAAAATGTTATTTCAAATTTGGCAGCCTGTGTGTCAAAGAGACTGAAGAGTAACTAAAGGGCAAAGTCCAGGAATACAGCCAAACTCAGGAGATCAGTTAGGAGCACAACTGAGCAAAGGTGATTCAAAAAAATGGAGAGAAACTCTGCCATGCAGTGCCATGCTGAGCAGACTGGTTTACAGCCACAAGAGAGACTCAGTGTTCACAGATCATAAAATCTTCAGGGAGCAAAGCTCTCAGAGAAGCTATAATGCAATCCACAGATAGAATACAGTCAATAAGCTCCAAGTGAAATGTTAAACAGTGCATGGATAGCTTTTTGTTCAGCTTTTTCTTCGTATCCTTTTTCCCCCTTTCTAAAGTCTCAGAATCAGAATCAGAATACTTTATTGATCCCTGGGGGAAATTATTTTTTGTTACAGTGCTCCATTTTAAACCAACAACCAACCTCTTCAGAGGCTTTGCAATTTGTCAAACAGCAGCTGGTAAAAAGGCTTTTGCAGTGAGGCAGGGAGCCTGTTCAAACCAGATTATGCTTGATTTGATGACTGCAGAGAACTTGGGGCTGACAGCTCCGATTCGGATCGGTTCTCCCTTGAAAAGGCATTAGTGTGTTCTGTCATGGCAGGATTTCTGTTCAATGTGCAGGTAGATTGAAATCAAAGGGCACCAAAGACACCCAAACCTGAGGGATCATTACGTGACACCCAAAGCATCTGAGCAGTCTTATTCCTTCATCTGTACCAAATTACTCAGATTCACAGACGTCGTGCACAGCAGACCTGCAATACAACGATGAATAACAGGAGTTACGCCTGCGTTTGACAGGTCAAAATGTCACAGGGAGCAGTTCAGTTAAGTTTCATTCCCCTCCAGAAATCACTTCATGCATGATTATCAGGAACCTTTGAGTAATGACAGCACTTAAGTGAGTGTTTCCTTACCATATTCCACTTTGTCACCAAGTTTTAGGATGAGAACGTTTTTTTTTCTACTTTATTTTTTTTTATATCGTTGTTATTATTTCTGTTGTAATTTGTGTTTGTTTTTTGTTTGTTTGTTCAGTTTTTCAGCCTTGTTGCATTTTTTTCTATTTCCGTTGTGTTTTATTCAACTTCTGTTACATTTTGCAGGATTTTGCAGCTTTTTCTATTGACGGGTGTTTTCTTCAGGGCCACCATATTATCATTATCTTTAAAACTGCATTTGAAACTTAATGCTGAGTTTTTACTTTCTGCAGTTGAAGTTATCTAAAGAAACTGTGTGTGGGTGCAGCTGAAAAAACGTCTTTTGGCAAATAACACAGAAATTCTGAAATCCTCTACTGCTTATATCAAAGAGAATAAAAGAAACCAAAGCTAAACTCTAAAAGATTATTTATTTCAGCTTGTTTACAGTTATCCACACCTCACAGCTTTTTATGGGTTGATAGTTTTCCTGATCCAATCTGCATACTCAGGATCACAGAGGTCCATGAAGGCAGCCGGTGCTCTGCATACAAAGTCCAGATCTCCCACAAAAGAAGAGACCCCATAAATCCTGCCATTATGAACCACTCCTCCACCAGAGTCTCCCTGCAAGACAGAAATACAGTTTCCCAGTTTTATAAAATCTTTCTGTATTTTGAATGTTTAATAAATGCAGCTGTGAGCTGAGGGATCATGCAAACTCACTCGACATATATCTTTCCCAGGACTTTGTCCACAGAACCAGTGCTGATAGCTCCTGACTCGGTGGACCTCGGGGAATTATTTCTGTAAAATATCATTGAGCTCTGTACAGCTGACAACCTCAGTCTCTGCACAGTGAAGAGAGGGTGATTCACCAGGTTCTAGAAAAAAGGGACAATTAGTTCAGCTTAAAGCACTTTTTAAAAAATGATGCAGATTTGTATTTTATGCAGAAATGCAGCAGAAAGAAATAAAATGGTCTGAGCTCACAGGAAAAGCTTGTTTTTGCTTTGAACACATTAGAAATGAAGAAAAATACAATTTCAGTACAAATATCTGCAACATCTCTTTACTAATAAAGTAACAGTTTGGATGGTTTGTTTTCTTTTTTTCTTAATACAACAAATTTGTTAAAAATCATCTTCCTTCTTTTCTCATTAGCTAGTCCAGTGGTGGCACCATAACCTGCGACCTCAACTCTGGAATGACACAAGAAGTGTTTGGACACTTTTCTCTCCTTTTTTTGTCAGTTACATACAAATACATATATTGATTGTTTTGCACGTTAACTTTGAAATGTTGCCCTGAGGCCTGTACTATGAAGCAGGATCTCATCTCTCCAGGTAACTTCAGAGTTCTATATGAAGGATTTTGACTTCTTACCAGAGAAAATTGTAAGAGTAACCCTGACCTGCTGTTATATTAGTTATGTCCTTTATAGAGTTTTAGTCACCACTTTATCATCACGCACCACACCTGGCTAGCATGCTTGCACTGTGCTTGCTCAGCGCATTGGGACACCATTCAAGCTCACTGCAGCACATGCTACTTCCTGTTTTAAAGGGCTTTGTAGCAGCCCTTGTTACATGCGTGGGCACGGAGCATGAAGCAGAAAGCACAGCTTAAAAGAGAAGTTGATATACCCGGCGGCGTGACACTGACTGGTGTTTTACACCCTTTTTGGCTCCTACCTCAAAGCACACTGTGCGCTGTCGATCTTATGTGCTGCACAGTAATGTTTAATATTTAGTATTTACAGTTATATTCCCATATATCATTGTGATGTTGTTTATTCTATTGCTCTCGTTTTCTTCTGCTTGTTTTCTTTTTTCATTCTCAGCAGGTGAAATTAAAAAAGTATCTATTGTTAGCTAGTTTATTGTTTATTTATTGTGTCATTCTTTCTCCCTGTCCTATCCCCCAGTCATGTCTGTCCCGTCTTTAAAAAACAAAAATAAAATAAATACATAATTATAATAAAGGTCAATCAAATGGACTAATATGGCAAGGCCATGATGATCCACTTGGTAAAGTAAATCCACTTGGCATCTTTCTTGGCCTTCAGACAACAATTCTGATTGCTAAAGATCCAAACCGGACAACAAAAAAAACAAACAAAAACAAAACAAAACATTTCTATGAAAAAAAACAAAACAAAAACACAGAAAACCGTACATTTGCACTCAATGCTTGAACTTAACGCTGCTACTGTATTTGTTTTTGTCCCTGTTAGCCTTTATGAGCAGTGGCTCAGGAGGCACAGACCATCTCCACGTGTTGAGCCAATATTTTATGTATATTTACTTAGGTGATTATCTTTTCATATACAGATATAGTGTTTTAATGGGGTATTTATTTTAATGAATATAATCATACATAAAAATGTGAGCAATATCATTTATATAGATCTGTTTTAGTGCTGTGATTCCCCACAGCATGCCCCAACAGAGATCCCAATACCTCTGAGTGTTTTCAATCTGAATGAAAATAAGTAAGCAGCGGAAGGGGAGGCCACCGGTGTTCATGAAATCAAGCTTCATGAATTCAGCAGAGGCTTGTTTAGGATTTTAGATTTCTCGTTAATTCAGGAAGAGAGAACAAAAGCTCTCCTATTATTCTCTTTGTGGCTGTTATTAAATTCTGGCGACGATGCAGTGATATTGTTACAGCCCTACTCTTTACATCTGATTTTATTTTTTCTCATTAGGAGTTTTCCTGTTGAAACATTTTTGGCTGTTGTCATCGTCTGTGTGCATTGTCTGTGTTTCCAGGCCAGAAACCGTAGCGGACAGGTGGGCTACGTCCCGGAGAAATACCTGCAGCTGCCCTCCTCCAACAGCCTGCTGAGCATGCTGCAGTCGCTGGCCGCGCTGGACGCCCGATCCCAGTCCTCCAGCAACTCCACCGAACCTGAAACCGAACTCCCAACCGGCTCCGTCACCTCACACTATTCAAAGCACATTTATATGATGGCTAAAGTGGTGAATGTGGATTATTAAAGGAGGACATTGCATTACACTATCTGTAGATGTCTTTATTATTGTGATCATGACAGGTTCATAAAATAAAACCAGACAGGTTGAGAAAAGATTTATGGGGACCTGCATGAAGATATGCTGACATTACTTGAAACAAGAGGTTCCTACTGAAATTTTACATGTCATGTTAGCTAGTCACAGCTGTATATGGGCTGGGATAAAAAGCACAGCATCCCTTCTGCTTCCTCTTTTTCTAAATCAGAAAGCGTTGTTTGATGTCTTTTGATTTAACATGAGCATTTTTTTCGTAGTGTTAGTTAAACATGCGGTGTTAAGAACACCACGTGACTGATAAATCAGTGTCTCTGTGCGCCAGTGTGGAGTTGTGTCCAACCTGACTGTTGGCGATGACGAGGAAGCGTCCCACCACATCATCAACATTATAGTCTTCAAGATCAGGATCGTCTCTGATAGGTGGGTCACTGCAGAGCTGGTCCCAGCAGAAGCCCTCAGGAGGGTTGTAGCCATTAGGAAGGATCCCTGTTGGTTAACGGGGGCAAGCGGTTAAAAAATAATGTGACACCGTCCTGTTGCTGAGTCCAGAAGTCATTAACATAAAGGGATGAAGAAAGAAACTTTGCATACCAGTAAAGAGGTCAGCCATTGGAGGAGTGAGGCTGTCGGAGGCTCTCCATAGAAGCTCCTGCTCCTTATTCCTCATCCTGCGAGCCCGGTCTTGATAGTCTAGACGACCAAAGAAGAAGCCATCGAATCCCATCTGCAGCAAAAGACAGACAGTTAATGGTTAAAGGAAAGTCAAATGGAAAGCCAGTGAACTAAAGTGTGCCTTCATGTAATAATGCAGCATTCTGGAAATAAGCCCATTTGATTCATTGCAGAGCAGCAAATCTGATAATGACGATACAGCCAAAAATTTGTAATGAGAAAACGGAGAGTCTTTCTCGACGTGAGTGCTACCTTCTAACTCTAATTAGCCTCAACTCTCTTCTTTAACTGATAAATTCTCCCATTTTAAGTCTCACTAGAAATCAGGCCTTCCTTAAGGTGACCAATTATGCTCATCCTTCTATTCTGCCCTATACTGCTGATATTAAACATGGCCAACGTTTGAAAGTGTGACAGTGAATGAGCTGAGCAATTCTGAAGTGTGACTCGTGCAAAACTCGAAGAATAAACATAAAGAGCTATGCTACCTGTGCAAACATGGAGGCGTGTTCCCGGGCGTGGCCAAGGGGGTCGATGTGCCAGGCGACGCGGGGACGGCCACAGGCTCCAAAAGTCTCATTAAGGAACCTCAGACCAATGGTCATCTGGTCAATGACGGCGCTGTAGTGTGTGGCAGCCTCGTCGCTCATACACCAACCACCATTCACAAATTCCAGACGGCCTGCGGGAGGAGCAGCTTTTGGTAAGGATGCACTGAAACACTTAACGCAGCTGTATAGTACTGAATGGGTATTTACCTTCATTAACCAGCTGTTTGACTGTCTGCTGCATGCTGGAGCTCTGACTCTTCCACCAGTGGTAGAAAAAGGCCGTCTCCACATAGATGAACCTCCTATCTGGATTCTTCCACAACTGATCCACAACTGAGTCCAGGATGTACTGAACACCAGCGTGCTGGATGTCATTACGATCTACGCGCACAAATGTGCACAGATTTAGGACAAAAGAGACGTTATTTTGTCAATGCTTCAAGAAGTGGTCAGAATTTAGTTGCTGTGTGTCACAGTTTGAAAAATATTTATTTACACTAACGTATCTTAACAGCAAGAAAGTATATGTGCTCATCTGCATTCATGCATATGCCCAAACAAACCACCCTCAGTGCAGATGAGTTCTGCTTACATATTAACCCAGACTGGAAATCAATATCAGATGATGGTCACCTGCACAACACCTGGCCTTACAACTTACTATAAACAACATGTGACATTAAAATATGCAAGCTCGACAATCAATTGCACTAAAAGCATAAAACTCTAAAGCAATGAAGAAGTAAACTGTTGCAGTAAACAGTACATTATGAGGCAGCGTGAAATACACGACAGAGTATAAAATTAAACGAAGGTGTTTTAATATCGTCTTCTGGTACATTTCGACAGTGGCTCGGGCCACTTCGGGGGTGGGGTGCCCTCGGCCTCTCGGCCTGGGGCTCGGTCACTCTGGCGCAGCTGGCTGCCGGCGGAGCTCACGGGCAGGTCACTGCAAACCCCCCTGGCTTCTGCTCCACAGCTGCTGAGTGACCCCTCATCTGGGGCTCTCCTCAGCTCTTTCTGGGATAGTGGCACAGCTGCCCCTCTGTTGGTCTTCCTTGGTCTCTTGTGCTCTGAGGGCCTCTGGATGTCTGGAGTCTTGATCTCCTCCATACCTGCTTCATGCCCTGGAGGACGGGGCTGTGGCTCCCCACACCCTCTAGCAGATCATTACATGAAGGAACCTTTTAAAAACAAGCGCGCTCATGCTCACAGGTGTACACACGAGTGCTCACACACACAAACTACACCCTTTTTGGCTCCTACCTTAAAGCACACTGTGTGCTGTCGATCTTACGTGCTGCACAAAAATTGTTTAACATTTAGTATTTACTGTTATATTCCCATAGATCATCGTGATGTTGTTTATTCTATTGCTCTAGTCTTCTTCTGCTTGTTTTCTTTTTTCTTTCTCAACAGGTGATCCAGGAAAAGAAAAAGAGAAAAAAAAGGTGATGCAGCAGATTTTCATTGTCTTTTCTCTCTATCTCTTTTCTCCTTTTTCTTTCCCTCTCCTTCTGTTAACTTTCTTCTGAACTTTTCTTCTTGTTTTTCTTTCCCATCCCCGAGTCCAGTCTGGTCTGATTACAATATCTTAGAATAAAAATAACTAATAAAGATCAAATAAACTATGACAATCAAGTGGGCCAGTATAGCAAAAGGCCCACTTGGGAAAGTAAATCTGTTGGGCATTTTTCTTGGCCTTCAGACAATAATTCTGATTGCTACAGTGCCAGACAGGACACAAAAAAAAAAGAAAAAAAAAGATACATTTCCACATTTCGCACAGCCCCAACAACAGACAGTAGTTCGAACATGAGTGATGGCTGTCACTCCAGTTCACATTCAAATCAAATCCAGAGATCATGTGAATGAACCACCATTAAAACACATCATAGGGCTTTAAAGCAGGAGGATAACGCTGCTGGTCACAAGACCCACAATCACTTGTAGCAGCAATCAGGAAGATATTTAGTACCAGTCAATAGAGCAGATTAACTTGCATCAGCAGAACTACTAGAGTAAATAGAAACATATGCAAACATTTGACAGAGTAAACACAGAGCAGGAGGTTGGCTAATAGCTTCACAGTGTTTTTTCTGTATGTGTCACACTGACCTCCATAGAAGTACTGGTCCACAGTCTTGAGCCAGCCAACGTCATCATGTGTGTGCGGGACCAGGTGGACATTCAACATGCCCGGCTTGGTGGCATGACATGACTGCACACAGACACACACTCTATGAATACAGCTGTACTGCTCTGTCGGAAGAGTCATAATGTCGACAAATATTCACTCCAAAAAGTGATCGTCTGCCAAAAATATTTTCTTTCTTTCTTTCTTTTTAAATTATAAATATGTATTTATTTGATTTGATTTTCGGTTGTTACAGACGGGACAGACATGACTGGGGGATAAGACAGGGAGAAAGAATGAAAGAAAGAGAGGGGGAGAAAGAAAAATAGAGGGGAGAAGAGATGGTGAGAAAGGTACGCAAGATCGACAGCGCACAATGTGCTTTGAGGTAGCAGCCAAGAAAGGTGTAGTTTGTGTCTGTGAAAACCCGTGTGTCCGCCTGTGTGCACACTTGTGTGCACACCTGTGTGGATCAGCATGCTTGTATTCAAAAGGTTTCTCCATGTAACGATCTGCTAGGGAGTGTGGGGAGCCCCCAGACATTCAGAGGCCCCAGAATACGAGGACCCAAGGAGGACCACCAGGGGTGCAACCGTGCCACCCTCCTGGGAAGAGCTGAGGAGAGCCCTAAACGAGAGGTCACCCAGCAGCCACAGAGCAGAGGCCAGAGGGAGTTGCAGTGGCGTGCCCGCGGGATCTGCCGGCAGCCAGCTGTGCCAGAGAGAATTGGGCCTCAGGCCCAGAGGCTAGAGGCCTGAGTGCACCCCACCTCCCGGAAGGGGCCCAGCCGGGCCACGGGCACCAGGCCCTGCCAGTTGGCCACCAGGAGTGAGTCGGCACATACATGAGCGCTTAGCCCCAGACACCAAGAACCACCAACACACCAACGTCTGAGGGCATCAGCCACTGGCAGGGAGTGCAGTGAGGGGAGATAGGCCTCCAAACCTCGGAGAGCCTGAGATGTTCCCAGAGAGGTGGAGTCTAAGACCCAAGCTGACATATAAACACAGACGGTGCATTCCCACCCCCATATACACAAACTCACCCGACGTGGAGACAGACACAAAGAGTCTAACTCTATATCTCAGGTCCAGGTACCCCCGCCCTCAGAGGGGCAAACCGGACCCGGACCCAGGAGATGTAACCCTTCTCTCTGGGGTGGAGGAAAGCAAACCGCCTCCTTATCTGCAGCAGCAGGGAGGCCCCGCATCCCAGACCCCAATCTGACGGCCAGCACCTCCTCCCAGTCCCCCTGCCCAGACGGTTAACAGAACGGGGGTGAGTGAAGACCCCAAACCTCCCTCCACCCGCTCATATGTAGTGTTGCTGCGTCCTGTTCTTAAGTGCATTTAATTATTACTGTCTGTAATTTTAAAAAGCAAAGTTTTCAAGAAATCAACATCCAGGTTTGCAGTTAAAGCCACAAACTCAATCTTCTACCAGTTAATTGTATAACAAACAACCTCACCAGATCTAATAGTACAGGAACAGATCGCTCAGGATTTGACAGGACCAAAACAACATCATCTGCATATATATTCCACAATCACATAGGGATGGGGGTGGGGGGTGGGGCTCGTGTTTAGAATTAGAATTAGAATTAGAATTCAACTTTATTGTCATTGCACATGCACAGGTACAGGGCAACGAAATGCAGTTTGCATCCATCCAGAAGTGCTTTAGTGATATAGATATATTACAATATATAATAGCAATAATATAGATATGTGGCTACAATGTAGCTTGCCATCACCAGTGTGTGAATGTGTGTGTGAATGGGTAAAAAAAAAAAAGAGGCAGCACGGTGGCACGGTGGTTAGCACTGTTGCCGCACAGCAAGAAGGTCCTGAGTTCAATTCCAACATCAGGCTGGGGTCTTTCTGTGTGGAGTTTGCATGTTCTCCCCGTGTTTGCGTGGGTTCTCTCCGGGTACTCCGGCTTCCTCCCACTGTCCAAAGACATGCAGCTTGTGGGGATAGGTTAATTGGATAATTCAAATTGCCACTAGGTGTGAATGGTTGTCTGTCCCTGTGTGTTGGCCCTGCGACAGACTGGCGACCTGTCCAGGTTGTACCCCGCCTTTCGCCCTATGACAGCTGGGATAGGCTCCAGCGCCTCCCGCGACCCTGAAAAGGATAAGCGAATGGATGGATGGATAGATATGTAAGTATATTACAGAAATGGGTCTATTATGGTATGTTATAATGTACACGGTATGAAGTATGTTGTGAATATTCTATAACTATAAGTATGTACAGGCTGTAGTGAGTACAAGCTATGAACAGGATATAAATATGAAAAACTATACAGAATATGAAATAATGATACTGATGTTTGTTGCATTTGAAATTATCTGACAGTTAAAATGTTTTATTATTTGTATTGCTCAAAATGACAGCGTGTAATCTGTTATCAGACTCAACTGGCTTCTCTCAAAAAGTAAAATAAGCCCCCCCACCACTTTAATCACACTCTAGATCTTGTTTTAACATACGACATAGAAACGGAACATTTAACAGATAACTCGTAAGCTGGAGATGAAATGGTGTGCAAAAATGTAGTAGATCATCATTTAGCCTGCTTTATTAAAAAAGCCCTCCATAAAGCTAGAACATCTTACTATTCATTACTGATTGAAGAAAATAAGAACAGCTTCTTCCCATGTGCTGTCAGAACTCTTAATGCAAACTAAAAGTATGAACTGACTTCCCCAGTTCATCCACTGTGATGCTGCTATTGATTAGCTATGTGCAATATCTCAGTCTTTCCATGTTTTGTGCAATATTTTAGGCTCATGTGCCATATCTCTAGTGTGTGCAATATTTATGGTCCTGTGCAATATTTTGGTCTCAGTGGTATCTCAGTGGTATTACCACCCTAAACAACCATAGCCCCTCCATCCAGCCAGCGATCGTGGCTCAAGAGTTGGGAGGTCGCCTTGTAATCGGAAGGTTGCCGGTTCGAGACCTGGCTTAGACAGGCTCGGTCGTCGTGTCCTTGGGCAAGACACTTCACCTGTTGCCTACTGGTGGTGGTCAGAAGGCCCGGTGGCGCCAGTGTCCGGCAGCCTCGCCTCTGTCAGTGCGTCCCAGGGTGGCTGTGGCTACAATGTAGCTTGCCATCACCAGTGTGTGAATGGGTGGATGACTGGATGTATAGTGTTTTGGGGTCCTTAGGGACTAGAAAAGCGCTATACAAATACAGACCATTTACCATTTCACCCCTATTTATTTTATTATATAACTGCCCTTGTATACACCCACAATGTTTCTGTTTCAATGTTTCTTACGCATACACCATGTATATAGTTGGTTATTTTTTTCCCTCGTTGTACATTGTTTTCTCTTCTTTACTTTCATTGCATCTCCAGCCCAGTACAGCTTAAGGGAAGTTGGGACAATGTAAAAGACTTTCTTTAGGCAATTGCATTTGAATTACCTAAATTCATGACAGGCATTCAAGCAGTAATGCCTGGACTGAGAAACAAACACACCAAGCTTCTGTGTTGTTTGAGCCAGAGACTGCACTTGTGGATGAACAATACAAACATTTTATGTTTATTATGTCAGTAATGTAACTTGCAATAAAAAGTTATGGGAAGCTTAGACTTAGTTTCAGAATAATTACATCTGATACTTTGTTTTATTGAAAAGGTTATTAAAGTTTTAAATTGTATGACAAATAAAATAATAAATTACTAAAAAACACCAGCTACAATATTCGTAATATGTGTGTTGTTCAGCAGAACAGTGTCCAGTATGTTAGTTGATATACTTTATTTACATTTGAAAACAAAAGTTGGCATTACAAGGAGCGTTTTTAATTCTTAATTTTTAAATAAACATACAGTGTTTATATTAAGTGTTGAATTAGAAAAAGATTCAAGGATATTATGTCAGACAATGGCAGTAAGAAACATAGTGTTAAAATAGCTGTATATAGCATTATCTCTTTGACCTGAAGATTAATCTTGAGAAGAGGTCAAAGGTCAGTTATCGTTATGGGGTCTTGCTATATGCTATGACACAAACATAGCAGAGTTGTAAGTATCATAGTTTCTAGGCTCTAAGGCTTTTTGTCAGTTTAATAGTGAGCTTTACAAGATTGATGTTCGTGCTCAAGGTTGGCACAGGCCTAAGTTCGCTTATGACCACTAGAGCTGAAAACAAGACCTCAAGCAATCCTAAGGCTAATTAGCGCGGCTAGCATTTTAATATCTGTTAAATGTTGTCATTGCTAACATATACCTGTTTTACAGCATGGTGAGTAGCGAGAACGCTAAGTTATTGTTAGCTTCGATAAGAAAAATGTGAAGATGTAATATTACCATGAGCTATATGCTAATGTTATTCACTCAAGCAAACATCTCAGTTACGGATTTGCTGCTTTCTAATATCTATGTTTATTTCTGGATATACCTATACCTACGTGCTTATATTACATCCCACATAAAGGGTGATAAGGCAGTAACTATAAATGACCATAAATTAACTGTAAATTACATTGCAGTGAGCTCCATTCTTATAGTTTTATTACGTGCACACGCAGTTGGCAACCGTAACCAAGGCGAGTGTTTAAATGCACTTCCACAACGTTCCATTCGTTCTTTTGTGCTGGCTCGTGAACTTGTCTTGACCTGCTCCAAACTCAGCTTGTGGAAAGATAACTTTTGGAGAATATTTCTACAGAAAGCGGAATTTACTAGAAAGCGACAGTACAAACGACTTCTTTGAGTCGTTTGTACTTGTGTTTCGTCATAACAGCAAAGCTGGCTGGCTCATCATGGATCCGGACTCATTGAAAGTCACCTGGCTGGTACGTTTCAAAGATTCTTCAATTATTTTAAGAGTCACTAGACAACTATAATAATTTAACAAGTTCCAGTGTGAATATCAAATTTTTAATGTGATCAAAATATGTGTATTCCAAGATTTTTCCCGGTAAATAGTTTGTATGCTTTAAATTTTGCGGGACAGCTGTAGAATTTATTACCGACTGGCCTATGAATGTGAAAAAAGGTGTTACTTTGATTGAAGGCTTCAAATTTGACACTGCCCCCCAATAAAATGGTTAAACTAGCTTAATGGACAAAGATTAGTAAAATACTCCCCAAAAAAAGAATAAAAATAAAATCAGTTTCTATGGTAACAGCATTTTGTCACAATGATAGAACATGCAGGTGAACACACCAGATCCCCTGTAGCTCCTGACATCATTTTCTTCTCTGGATCAAAAGCTTCATTAGGTAAACTATAACGTTTTTTCCCAGCTACATAACGCAGTGATAAAAAAAATAATCAAAACAAAATAATATAAAAATAATATTGAAAACATTAAGCATAGTCAAAATAATCATGAAGTTAAACCTTTATGTGTGTGTTTTATTTTGTGTTTTATTTTAAAAAATATGTGCTTGGAGTTCCACTGCCTTTGTTTGTATTGGGAACATTTAGGACATGAAATTGGTACATTAAACCTCTGATGCTGTTTCAAAATGTGTTACATTGTTAATGAAAGAATTGTAATAAATAAATAAATAAATAAGAGAATGAGCTACCTAGTTAGTTATACATTTCCTGTAGTATATTTATGTAACAAGCTATTTATGTCCAGTTATTTACAAATGAGTACCTATTATCCATTACCTACTCCAACGTAGTGTTTGCATAAAGGTTTAAAAAGGACAAATAAAACAAAATGAATGTATACAAAATAAAATAGTGTTACCATAAAAGTGTAGTGTGCACAGAGTGAGCTGCCTTGGTGGAGGTTTGGTGCTCTTCTATTAAAAATGGATGCTTCACTTAATGATGTGAACTTAGTTGACATCTTTTGATCTCACATGAAAAAGTCGAAGTGTCACTCAGTCTGACATAAATGTAGCCTAAAATGCTCTTCTGTCATCATCTGCTCAAACTAATAAATGTAGGTCTGTTGCTTTAGCACTGGCTGTTTATTACATTCCTAATGTTATTTTAAACTTGTTTCCTTACAGACTGTCTTGACTATGTGGTTGAGCGTCCTGCAGAAGAAGGCCTTCCTCAAGTCATCAGGATCCTGGATGACAGTCTCCCGAACGCCATCTCTTCTGATGAAGCACAGGAAACTGATGCCCAGCGTGTCGGTGACGGTGAGTATATCCCTCACTCAGTCTTCCCCTTTTCTCATAAAGAACTGGATGCTGATGCGTGTCAGCGAAGTGCAAGATGAAAAAACCCTCCCTGAAAATGAGGAATCAATGCTGGAAAGTCATTTTATTGCTTTGAGGTCTGTTTATTGCAAATATCTTTGACTTGTTTTTATGCCTTGTAATGTTTATGTGTGTATTTATGTCTTATAATGTTTATATGTGTATTTATGTCTTGTACTGCTGGTAAGTAACTTTTTTGCACTGAGGTCTGTTTATTCCAAATATCTTTGACTTGTTTTTATGTCTTGTAATGTTTATGTGTGTATTTATGTCTTGTATTGCTGTTAAATGTGTATGTATGTCTTCAATTGCTGGTAAGTAACTTTCTTGCACAGAGGTCTGTTTGTCGCAAATATCTTTGCCTTGTTTTTATGTCTTGTAATGTTTATGTGTGTATTTATGTCTTGTATTGCTGGTAAGTAACTTTCTTGCACTGAGGTCTGTTTGTTGCAAATATCTTTGACCTGTTTTTATGTCTTATAATGTTTATGTGTGTATTTATGTCTTCAATTGCTGGTAAGTAACTTTCTTGCACTGAGGTCTGTTTATTGCAAATATCTTTGACTTGTTTTTATGTCTTATAATGTTTATGTGTGTATTTATGTCTTGTATTGCTATTAAATGTGTATTTATGTCTTGTATTGCTGGTAATTAACTTTCTTGCACTGAGGTCTGTTTGTCGCAAATATCTTTGCCTTGTTTTTATGTCTTGTAATGTTTATGTGTGTATTTATGTCTTCAATTGCTGGTAAGTAACTTTCTTGCACTGAGGTCTGTTTATTGCAAATATCTTTGACTTGTTTTTATGTCTTATAATGTTTATGTGTGTATTTATGTCTTGTATTGCTGGTAAGTAACTTTCTTGCACTGAGGTCTGTTTGTCGCAAATATCTTTGCCTTGTTTTTATGTCTTATAATGTTTATGTCTGTATGTATTTCTTCAATTGCTGTTAAGTAACTTTCTTGCACTGAGGTCTGTTTGTTGCAAATATCTTTGACCTGTTTTTATGTCTTATAATGTTTATATTTGTACTTATGTCTTCAATTGCTGGTAAGTAACTTTCTTGCACTGAGGTCTGTTTGTTGCAAATATCTTTGACCTGTTTTTATGTCTTATAATGTTTATGTGTGTATTTATGTCTTGTAATGATTATGTGTGTATGTATGTCTTGGATTGCTGGTAAGTAACTGTCTTGCACTGAGGTCTGTTTGTTGCAATTATCTTTGACTTGTTTTTATGTCTTCAAATGTTTATGTGTGTATTTATGTCTTGTAATGATTATGTGTGTATGTATGTCTTGTATTGCTGGTAAGTAACTTTCTTGCACTGAGGTCTGTTTGTTGCAAATATCTTTTACCTGTTTTTATGTCTTATAATGTTTATATTTGTACTTATGTCTTGTATTGCTGGTAAGTAACTTTCTTGCACTGAGGTCTGTTTATTGCAAATATCTTTGACTTGTTTTTATGTCTTGTAATGTTTATGTGTGTATTTATGTCTTGTATTGCTGTTAAATGTGTATGTATGTCTTCAATTGCTGGTAAGTAACTTTCTTGCACTGAGGTCTGTTTGTCACAAATATCTTTGACTTGTTTTTATGTCTTATAATGTTTATGTGTGTATGTATGTCTTATAATGTTTATATTTGTACTTATGTCTTGTATTGCTGGTAAGTAACTTTCTTGCACTGAGGTCTGTTTATTGCAAATATCTTTGACTTGTTTTTATGTCTTTTAATGTTTATGTGTGTATGTATGTCTTCAATTGCTCTTAAGTAACTGTCTTGCACTGAGGTCTGTTTGTTGCAAATATCTTTGACCTGTTTTTATGTCTTATAATGTTTATATTTGTACTTATGTGTTGTGTTGCTGGTAAGTAACTTTCTTGCACTTAGGTCTGTTTATTGCAAATATCTTTGACCTGTTTTTATGTCTTTTAATGTTTATGTGTGTATGTATGTCTTCAATTGCTCTTAAGTAACTGTCTTGCACTGAGGTCTGTTTGTTGCAAATATCTTTGACCTGTTTTTATGTCTTATAATGTTTATATTTGTACTTATGTGTTGTGTTGCTGGTAAGTAACTTTCTTGCACTTAGGTCTGTTTATTGCAAATATCTTTGACTTGTTTTTATGTCTTTTAATGTTTATGTGTGTATGTATGTCTTCAATTGCTCTTAAGTAACTTTCTTGCACTTAGGTCTGTTTATTGCAAATATCTTTGACCTGTTTTTATGTCTTATAATGTTTATATTTGTACTTATATCTTGTATTGCTGGTAAGTAACTTTCTTGCACTTAGGTCTGTTTATTGCAAATATCTTTGACCTGTTTTTATGTCTTATAATGTTTATATTTGTACTTATATCTTGTATTGCTGGTAAGTAACTTTCTTGCACTGAGGTCTTTTTGTTGCAAATATCTTTGACCTGTTTTTATGTCTTATAATGTTTATATTTGTACTTATGTCTTGTATTGCTGGTAAGTAACTTTCTTGCACTTAGGTCTGTTTATTGCAAATATCTTTGACCTGTTTTTATGTCTTATAATGTTTATATTTGTACTTATATCTTGTATTGCTGGTAAGTAACTTTCTTGCACTGAGGTCTGTTTGTTGCAAATATCTTTGACTTGTTTTTATGTCTTGTAATGATTATGTGTGTATGTATGTCTTGTATTGCTGGTAAGTAACTTTCTTGCGCTGAGGTCTGTTTGTTGGAAATATCTTTGACTTGCTTTTATGTCTTATAATGTTTATATTTGTACTTATGTGTTGCATTGCTGGTAAGTAACTTTCTTGCACTGAGGTCTGTTTATTGCAAATATCTTTGACTTGTTTTTATGCCTTATAATGTTTATGTGTGTATTTATGTCTTGTATAGCTGGTAAGTAACTTTCTTGCACTGAGGTCTGTTTGTTGCAAATATCTTTGACCTGTTTTTATGTCTTATAATGTTTATGTCTGTATGTATTTCTTCAATTGCTGTTAAGTAACTTTCTTGCACTGAGGTCTGTTTGTTGCAAATATCTTTGACCTGTTTTTATGTCTTATAATGTTTATGTGTGTATTTATGTCTTGTAATGATTATGTGTGTATGTATGTCTTGGATTGCTGGTAAGTAACTGTCTTGCACTGAGGTCTGTTTGTTGCAATTATCTTTGACTTGTTTTTATGTCTTCAAATGTTTATGTGTGTATTTATGTCTTGTAATGATTATGTGTGTATGTATGTCTTGTATTGCTGGTAAGTAACTTTCTTGCACTGAGGTCTGTTTGTTGCAAATATCTTTTACCTGTTTTTATGTCTTATAATGTTTATATTTGTACTTATGTCTTGTATTGCTGGTAAGTAACTTTCTTGCACTGAGGTCTGTTTATTGCAAATATCTTTGACTTGTTTTTATGTCTTGTAATGTTTATGTGTGTATTTATGTCTTGTATTGCTGTTAAATGTGTATGTATGTCTTCAATTGCTGGTAAGTAACTTTCTTGCACTGAGGTCTGTTTGTCACAAATATCTTTGACTTGTTTTTATGTCTTATAATGTTTATGTGTGTATGTATGTCTTATAATGTTTATATTTGTACTTATGTCTTGTATTGCTGGTAAGTAACTTTCTTGCTCTGAGGTCTGTTTATTGCAAATATCTTTGACTTGTTTTTATGTCTTTTAATGTTTATGTGTGTATGTATGTCTTCAATTGCTCTTAAGTAACTGTCTTGCACTGAGGTCTGTTTGTTGCAAATATCTTTGACCTGTTTTTATGTCTTATAATGTTTATATTTGTACTTATGTGTTGTGTTGCTGGTAAGTAACTTTCTTGCACTTAGGTCTGTTTATTGCAAATATCTTTGACCTGTTTTTATGTCTTATAATGTTTATATTTGTACTTATATCTTGTATTGCTGGTAAGTAACTTTCTTGCACTGAGGTCTTTTTGTTGCAAATATCTTTGACCTGTTTTTATGTCTTATAATGTTTATATTTGTACTTATGTCTTGTATTGCTGGTAAGTAACTTTCTTGCACTTAGGTCTGTTTATTGCAAATATCTTTGACCTGTTTTTATGTCTTATAATGTTTATATTTGTACTTATATCTTGTATTGCTGGTAAGTAACTTTCTTGCACTGAGGTCTGTTTGTTGCAAATATCTTTGACTTGTTTTTATGTCTTCTAATGTTTATGTGTGTATTTATGTCTTGTAATGATTATGTGTGTATGTATGTCTTGGATTGCTGGTAAGTAACTTTCTTGCACTGAGGTCTGTGTATTGCAAATATCTTTGACTTGTTTTTATGTCTTCTAATGTTTATGTGTGTATTTATGTCTTGTAATGATTATGTGTGTATGTATGTCTTGTATTGCTGGTAAGTAACTTTCTTGCGCTGAGGTCTGTTTGTTGGAAATATCTTTGACTTGCTTTTATGTCTTATAATGTTTATATTTGTACTTATGTGTTGCATTGCTGGTAAGTAACTTTCTTGCACTGAGGTCTGTTTGTTGCAAATATCTTTGACTTGTTTTTATGTTTTATAATGTTTATGTGTGTATTTATGTCTTGTATTGCTGGTAAGTAACTTTCTTGCACTGAGGTCTGTTTGTTGCAAATATCTTTGACTTGTTTTTATGTCTTATAATGTTTATATTTGTACTTATGTCTTGTATTGCTGGTAAGTAACTTTCTTGCACTTAGGTCTGTTTATTGCAAATATCTTTGACCTGTTTTTATGTCTTGTAATGTTTATGTGTGTATTTATGTCTTGTATTGCTGGTAAGTAACTTTCTTGCACTGAGGTCTGTTTATTGCGTATATCTTTGACTTGTTTTTATGTCTTTCAATGTTTATGTGTGTATGTATGTCTTCAATTGCTCTTAAGTAACTTTCTTGCACTGAGGTCTGTTTGTTGCAAATATCTTTGACTTGTTTTTATGTCTTATAATGTTTATATTTGTACTTATGTCTTGTATTGCTGGTAAGTAACTTTCTTGCACTTAGGTCTGTTTATTGCAAATATCTTTGACCTGTTTTTATGTCTTATAATGTTTATATTTGTACTTATATCTTGTATTGCTGGTAAGTAACTTTCTTGCACTGAGGTCTGTTTGTTGCAAATATCTTTGCCTTGTTTTTATGTCTTATAATGTTTATATTTGTACTTATGTCTTGTATTGCTGGTAAGTAACTTTCTTGCACTTAGGTCTGTTTATTGCAAATATCTTTGACCTGTTTTTATGTCTTATAATGTTTATATTTGTACTTATATCTTGTATTGCTGGTAAGTAACTTTCTTGCACTGAGGTCTGTTTGTTGCAAATATCTTTGACCTTTTTTTATGTCTTCTAATGTTTATGTGTGTATTTATGTCTTCTAATGATTATGTGTGTATTTATGTCTTGGATTGCTGGTAAGTAACTTTCTTGCACTGAGGTCTGTTTATTGCAAATATCTTTGACCTGTTTTTATGTCTTATAATGTTTATATTTGTACTTATGTCTTGTATTGCTGGTAAGTAACTTTCTTGCACTGAGGTCTGTTTATTGCAAATATCTTTGACTTGTTTTTATGTCTTTTAATGTTTATGTGTGTATGTATGTCTTCAATTGCTCTTAAGTAACTTTCTTGCACTGAGGTCTGTTTGTTGCAAATATCTTTGACCTGTTTTTATGTCTTATAATGTTTATATTTGTACTTATGTGTTGTATTGCTGGTAAGTAACTTTCTTGCACTTAGGTCTGTTTATTGCAAATATCTTTGACCTGTTTTTATGTCTTATAATGTTTATATTTGTACTTATGTCTTCAATTGCTGTTAAGTAACTTTCTTGCACTGAGGTCTGTTTATTGCGAATATCTTTGACTTGTTTTTATGTCTTTCAATGTTTATGTGTGTATGTATGTCTTCAATTGCTCTTAAGTAACTTTCTTGCACTGAGGTCTGTTTGTTGCAAATATCTTTGACTTGTTTTTATGTCTTATAATGTTTATGTCTGTATGTATGTCTTCAATTGCTGTTAAGTAACTTTCTTGCACTGAGGTCTGTTTGTTGCAAATATCTTTGACCTGTTTTTATGTCTTATAATGTTTATATTTGTACTTATGTCTTGTATTGCTGGTAAGTAACTTTCTTGCGCTGAGGTCTGTTTGTTGCAAATATCTTTGACCTGTTTTTATGTCTTGTAATGTTTATGTGTGTATTTATGTCTTGTATTGCTGGTAAGTAACTTTCTTGCACTGAGGTCTGTTTGTTGCAAATATCTTTGACTTGCTTTTATGTCTTATAATGTTTATGTGTGTATTTATGTCTTGTATTGCTGGTAAGTAACTTTCTTGCACTGAGGTCTGTTTATTGCGTATATCTTTGACTTGTTTTTATGTCTTTCAATGTTTATGTGTGTATGTATGTCTTCAATTGCTCTTAAGTAACTTTCTTGCACTGAGGTCTGTTTGTTGCAAATATCTTTGACCTGTTTTTATGTCTTATAATGTTTATATTTGTACTTATATCTTGTATTGCTGGTAAGTAACTTTCTTGCACTGAGGTCTGTTTGTTGCAAATATCTTTGACCTTTTTTTATGTCTTATAATGTTTATGTGTGTATTTATGTCTTGTATTGCTGGTAAGTAACTTTCTTGCACTTAGGTCTGTTTATTGCAAATATCTTTGACCTGTTTTTATGTCTTATAATGTTTATATTTGTACTTATATCTTGTATTGCTGGTAAGTAACTTTCTTGCACTGAGGTCTGTTTGTTGCAAATATCTTTGACCTTTTTTTATGTCTTATAATGTTTATGTGTGTACTTACGTCTTGTATTGCTGGTAAGTAACTTTCTTGCACTTAGGTCTGTTTATTGCAAATATCTTTGACCTGTTTTTATGTCTTATAATGTTTATATTTGTACTTATATCTTGTATTGCTGGTAAGTAACTTTCTTGCACTGAGGTCTGTTTGTTGCAAATATCTTTGACCTTTTTTTATGTCTTATAATGTTTATGTGTGTATTTATGTCTTGTATTGCTGGTAAGTAACTTTCTTGCACTGAGGTCTGTTTGTTGCAAATATCTTTGACCTGTTTTTATGTCTTATAATGTTTATATTTGTACTTATGTCTTGTATTGCTGGTAAGTAACTTTCTTGCACTAAGGTCTGTTTATTGCAAATATCTTTGACCTGTTTTTATGTCTTATACTGTTTATGTCTGTATGTATGTCTTCAATTGCTGTTAAGTAACTTTCTTGCACTGAGGTCTGTTTGTTGCAAATATCTTTGACCTGTTTTTATGTCTTATAATGTTTATGTGTGTATTTATGTCTTGTATTGCTGTTAAATGTGTATTTATGTCTTGTATTGCTGTTAAATGTGTATTTATGTCTTGTATTGCTGTTAAATGTGTATTTATGTCTTGTATTGCTGTTAAATGTGTATTTATGTCTTGTATTGCGGTTAAATGTGTATTTATGTCTTGTATTGCTGGTAATTAACTTTCTTGCACTGAGGTCTGTTTGTTGCAAATATCTTTTCCTTGTTTTTATGTCTTGTAATGTTTATGTGTGTATTTATGTCTTGTATTGCTGGTAAGTAACTTTCTTGCACTGAGGTCTGTTTGTTGCAAATATCTTTGACTTGTTTTTATGTCTTATAATGTTTATGTGTGTATTCATGTCTTCAATTGCTGGTAAGTAACTTTCTTGCACTGAGGTCTGTTTGTTGCAAATATCTTTGACTTGTTTTTATGTCTTATAATGTTTATATTTGTACTTATGTCTTGTATTGCTGGTAAGTAACTTTCTTGCACTTAGGTCTGTTTATTGCAAATATCTTTGACCTGTTTTTATGTCTTATAATGTTTATATTTGTACTTATATCTTGTATTGCTGGTAAGTAACTTTCTTGCACTGAGGTCTGTTTGTTGCAAATATCTTTGACCTTTTTTTATGTCTTCTAATGTTTATGTGTGTATTTATGTCTTCTAATGATTATGTGTGTATTTATGTCTTGGATTGCTGGTAAGTAACTTTCTTGCACTGAGGTCTGTTTATTGCAAATATCTTTGACCTGTTTTTATGTCTTATAATGTTTATATTTGTACTTATGTCTTGTATTGCTGGTAAGTAACTTTCTTGCACTGAGGTCTGTTTATTGCAAATATCTTTGACTTGTTTTTATGTCTTTTAATGTTTATGTGTGTATGTATGTCTTCAATTGCTCTTAAGTAACTTTCTTGCACTGAGGTCTGTTTGTTGCAAATATCTTTGACCTGTTTTTATGTCTTATAATGTTTATATTTGTACTTATGTGTTGTATTGCTGGTAAGTAACTTTCTTGCACTTAGGTCTGTTTATTGCAAATATCTTTGACCTGTTTTTATGTCTTATAATGTTTATATTTGTACTTATGTCTTCAATTGCTGTTAAGTAACTTTCTTGCACTGAGGTCTGTTTATTGCGAATATCTTTGACTTGTTTTTATGTCTTTCAATGTTTATGTCTGTATGTATGTCTTCAATTGCTCTTAAGTAACTTTCTTGCACTGAGGTCTGTTTGTTGCAAATATCTTTGACTTGTTTTTATGTCTTATAATGTTTATGTCTGTATGTATGTCTTCAATTGCTGTTAAGTAACTTTCTTGCACTGAGGTCTGTTTGTTGCAAATATCTTTGACCTGTTTTTATGTCTTATAATGTTTATATTTGTACTTATGTCTTGTATTGCTGGTAAGTAACTTTCTTGCGCTGAGGTCTGTTTGTTGCAAATATCTTTGACCTGTTTTTATGTCTTGTAATGTTTATGTGTGTATTTATGTCTTGTATTGCTGGTAAGTAACTTTCTTGCACTGAGGTCTGTTTGTTGCAAATATCTTTGACTTGCTTTTATGTCTTATAATGTTTATGTGTGTATTTATGTCTTGTATTGCTGGTAAGTAACTTTCTTGCACTGAGGTCTGTTTATTGCGTATATCTTTGACTTGTTTTTATGTCTTTCAATGTTTATGTGTGTATGTATGTCTTCAATTGCTCTTAAGTAACTTTCTTGCACTGAGGTCTGTTTGTTGCAAATATCTTTGACTTGTTTTTATGTCTTATAATGTTTATATTTGTACTTACGTCTTGTATTGCTGGTAAGTAACTTTCTTGCACTTAGGTCTGTTTATTGCAAATATCTTTGACCTGTTTTTATGTCTTATAATGTTTATATTTGTACTTATATCTTGTATTGCTGGTAAGTAACTTTCTTGCACTGAGGTCTGTTTGTTGCAAATATCTTTGACCTTTTTTTATGTCTTATAATGTTTATGTGTGTATTTATGTCTTGTATTGCTGGTAAGTAACTTTCTTGCACTGAGGTCTGTTTGTTGCAAATATCTTTGACCTGTTTTTATGTCTTATAATGTTTATATTTGTACTTATGTCTTGTATTGCTGGTAAGTAACTTTCTTGCACTAAGGTCTGTTTATTGCAAATATCTTTGACCTGTTTTTATGTCTTATACTGTTTATGTCTGTATGTATGTCTTCAATTGCTGTTAAGTAACTTTCTTGCACTGAGGTCTGTTTGTTGCAAATATCTTTGACCTGTTTTTATGTCTTATAATGTTTATGTGTGTATTTATGTCTTCAATTGCTGGTAAGTAACTTTCTTGCACTGAGGTCTGTTTGTTGCAAATATCTTTGACCTGTTTTTATGTCTTGTATTGCTGTTAAATGTGTATTTATGTCTTGTATTGCTGTTAAATGTGTATTTATGTCTTGTATTGCTGTTAAATGTGTATTTATGTCTTGTATTGCTGTTAAATGTGTATTTATGTCTTGTATTGCGGTTAAATGTGTATTTATGTCTTGTATTGCTGGTAATTAACTTTCTTGCACTGAGGTCTGTTTGTTGCAAATATCTTTTCCTTGTTTTTATGTCTTGTAATGTTTATGTGTGTATTTATGTCTTGTATTGCTGGTAAGTAACTTTCTTGCACTGAGGTCTGTTTGTTGCAAATATCTTTGACCTGTTTTTATGTCTTATAATGTTTATGTGTGTATTTATGTCTTCAATTGCTGGTAAGTAACTTTCTTGCACTGAGGTCTGTTTGTTGCAAAAATCTTTGACTTGCTTTTATGTCTTATAATGTTTATATTTGTACTTATGTGTTGCATTGCTCGTGAGTAACTTTCTTGCACTGAGGTCTGTTTATTGCAAATATCTTTGACCCTTTTTTTATGTCTTATAATGTTTATATTTGTACTCATGTCTTGTATTGCTGGTAAGTAACTTTCTTGCACTTAGGTCTGTTTATTGCAAATATCTTTGACCTGTTTTTATGTCTTATAATGTTTATATTTGTACTCATGTCTTGTATTGCTGGTAAGTAACTTTCTTGCACTGAGGTCTGTTTGTTGCAAATATCTTTGACCTGTTTTTATGTCTTGTAATGTTTATGTGTGTATTTATGTCTTGTATTGCTGGTAAGTAACTTTTTTACACTGAGGTCTGTTTGTTGCAAATATCTTTGACTTCTTTTTATGTCTTCTAATGTTTATGTGTGTATTTATGTCTTGTATTGCTGGTAAGTAACTTTCTTACACTGAGGTCTGTTTGTTGCAAATATCTTTGACTTCTTTTTATGTCTTCTAATGTTTATGTGTGTATTTATGTCTTGTAATGATTATGTGTGTATGTATGTCTTGGATTGCTGGTAAGTAACTTTCTTACACTGAGGTCTGTTTGTTGCAAATATCTTTGACCTGTTTTTATGTCTTCTAATGTTTATATTTGTATTCATGTCTTGTATTGCTGGTAAGTAACTTTCTTGCACTGAGGTCTGTTTGTTGCAAATATCTTTGACCTGTTTTTATGTCTTATAATGTTTATATTTGTACTTATGTCTTGTATTGCTGGTAAGTAACTTTCTTGCACTGAGGTCTGTTTATTGCAAATATCTTTGACTTGCTTTTATGTCTTATAATGTTTATGTGTGTATTTATGTCTGGTATTGCTGGTAAGTAACTTTCTTGCACTGAGGTCTGTTTGTTGCAAATATCTTTGACCTGTTTTTATGTCTTATAATGTTTATGTGTGTATTTATGTCTTCAATTGCTGGTAAGTAACTTTCTTGCACTTAGGTCTGTTTGTTGCAAATATCTTTGACTTGCTTTTATGTCTTATAATGTTTATATTTGTACTTATGTGTTGCATTGCTCGTGAGTAACTTTCTTGCACTGAGGTCTGTTTATTGCAAATATCTTTGACCCTTTTTTTATGTCTTATAATGTTTATATTTGTACTCATGTCTTGTATTGCTGGTAAGTAACTTTCTTGCACTTAGGTCTGTTTATTGCAAATATCTTTGACCTGTTTTTATGTCTTATAATGTTTATATTTGTACTTATATCTTGTATTGCTGGTAAGTAACTTTCTTGCACTGAGGTCTGTTTGTTGCAAATATCTTTGACTTGTTTTTATGTCTTCTAATGTTTATGTGTGTATTTATGTCTTGTAATGATTATGTGTGTATGTATGTCTTGGATTGCTGGTAAGTAACTTTCTTGCACTGAGGTCTGTGTATTGCAAATATCTTTGACCTGTTTTTATGTCTTGTAATGTTTATGTGTGTATTTATGTCTTGTATTGCTGGTAAGTAACTTTCTTGCACTGAGGTCTGTTTATTGCAAATATCTTTGACCTGTTTTTATGTCTTGTAATGTTTATGTGTGTATTTATGTCTTGTATTGCTGGTAAGTAACTTTCTTGCACTGAGGTCTGTTTATTGCAAATATCTTTGACCTGTTTTTATGTCTTGTAATGTTTATGTGTGTATTTATGTCTTCAATTGCTGTTAAGTAACTTTCTTGCACTGAGGTCTGTTTGTTGCAAATATCTTTGACCTGTTTTTATGTCTTGTAATGTTTATGTTTGTATTTATGTCTTGTATTGCTGGTAAGTAACTTTCTTGCACTGAGGTCTGTTTGTTGCAAATATCTTTGACCTGTTTTTATGTCTTGTAATGTTTATGTGTGTATTTATGTCTTCAATTGCTGTTAAGTAACTTTCTTGCACTGAGGTCTGTTTGTTGCAAATATCTTTGACTTCTTTTTATGTCTTCTAATGTTTATGTGTGTATTTATGTCTTGTAATGATTATGTGTGTATGTATGTCTTGTATTGCTGGTAAGTAACTTTCTTGCACTGAGGTCTGTTTGTTGCAAATATCTTTGACTTCTTTTTATGTCTTCTAATGTTTATGTGTGTATTTATGTCTTGTAATGATTATGTGTGTATGTATGTCTTGTATTGCTGGTAAGTAACTTTCTTGCACTGAGGTCTGTTTGTTGCAAATATCTTTGACTTGCTTTTATGTCTTATAATGTTTATGTGTGTATTTATGTCTGGTATTGCTGTTAAATGTGTATTTATGTCTTGTATTGCTGGTAAGTAACTTTCTTGCACTGAGGTCTGTTTATTGCGAATATCTTTGACTTGTTTTTATGTCTTTCAATGTTTATGTGTGTATGTATGTCTTCAATTGCTCTTAAGTAACTTTCTTGCACAGAGGTCTGTGTATTGCAAATATCTTTGACCTGTTTTTATGTCTTGTAATGTTTATGTGTGTATTTATGTCTTGTATTGCTGGTAAGTAACTTTCTTGCACTGAGGTCTGTTTATTGCAAATATCTTTGACCTGTTTTTATGTCTTGTAATGTTTATATTTGTACTTATGTGTTGCATTGCTGGTAAGTAACTTTCTTGCACTGAGGTCTGTTTATTGCAAATATCTTTGACCCTTTTTTTATGTCTTATAATGTTTATATTTGTACTTATGTGTTGCATTGCTGGTAAGTAACTTTCTTGCACCGAGGTCTGTTTGTTGCAAATATCTTTGACCTGTTTTTATGTCTTGTAATGTTTATGTGTGTATTTATGTCTTGTATTGCTGGTAAGTAACTTTCTTACACTGAGGTCTGTTTGTTGCAAATATCTTTGACTTCTTTTTATGTCTTCTAATGTTTATGTGTGTATTTATGTCTTGTAATGATTATGTGTGTATGTATGTCTTGGATTGCTGGTAAGTAACTTTCTTACACTGAGGTCTGTTTGTTGCAAATATCTTTGACCTGTTTTTATGTCTTCTAATGTTTATATTTGTACTCATGTCTTGTATTGCTGGTAAGTAACTTTCTTGCACTGAGGTCTGTTTGTTGCAAATATCTTTGACCTGTTTTTATGTCTTATAATGTTTATATTTGTACTTATGTCTTGTATTGCTGGTAAGTAACTTTCTTGCACTGAGGTCTGTTTATTGCAAATATCTTTGACTTGCTTTTATGTCTTATAATGTTTATGTGTGTATTTATGTCTGGTATTGCTGTTAAATGTGTATTTATGTCTTGTATTGCTGGTAAGTAACTTTCTTGCACTGAGGTCTGTTTATTGCGAATATCTTTGACTTGTTTTTATGTCTTTCAATGTTTATGTGTGTATGTATGTCTTGGATTGCTGGTAAGTAACTTTCTTGCACTGAGGTCTGTTTATTGCAAATATCTTTGACCTGTTTTTATGTCTTGTAATGTTTATGTGTGTATTTATGTCTGGTATTGCTGTTAAATGTGTATTTATGTCTTGTATTGCTGGTAAGTAACTTTCTTGCACTGAGGTCTGTTTGTTGCAAATATCTTTGACCTGTTTTTATGTCTTATAATGTTTATATTTGTACTTATGTCTTGTATTGCTGGTAAGTAACTTTCTTGCACTGAGGTCTGTTTATTGCGTATATCTTTGACTTGTTTTTATGTCTTTCAATGTTTATGTGTGTATGTATGTCTTCAATTGCTCTTAAGTAACTTTCTTGCACTGAGGTCTGTTTGTTGCAAATATCTTTGACCTGTTTTTATGTCTTATAATGTTTATATTTGTACTTATGTCTTGTATTGCTGGTAAGTAACTTTCTTGCACTGAGGTCTGTTTATTGCAAATATCTTTGACCTGTTTTTATGTCTTATAATGTTTATATTTGTACTTATGTCTTGTATTGCTGGTAAGTAACTTTCTTGCACTGAGGTCTGTTTATTGCGTATATCTTTGACTTGTTTTTATGTCTTTCAATGTTTATGTGTGTATGTATGTCTTCAATTGCTCTTAAGTAACTTTCTTGCACTGAGGTCTGTTTGTTGCAAATATCTTTGACCTGTTTTTATGTCTTATAATGTTTATATTTGTACTTATGTCTTGTATTGCTGGTAAGTAACTTTCTTGCACTGAGGTCTGTTTGTTGCAAATATCTTTGACCTTTTTTTATGTCTTATAATGTTTATGTGTGTATTTATGTCTTGTATTGCTGGTAAGTAACTTTCTTGCACTTAGGTCTGTTTATTGCAAATATCTTTGACCTGTTTTTATGTCTTATAATGTTTATATTTGTACTTATATCTTGTATTGCTGGTAAGTAACTTTCTTGCACTGAGGTCTGTTTGTTGCAAATATCTTTGACCTTTTTTTATGTCTTATAATGTTTATGTGTGTATTTATGTCTTGTATTGCTGGTAAGTAACTTTCTTGCACTAAGGTCTGTTTATTGCAAATATCTTTGACCTGTTTTTATGTCTTATAATGTTTATGTCTGTATGTATGTCTTGTATTGCTGTTAAGTAACTTTCTTGCTCTTAGGTCTGTTTATTGCAAATATCTTTGACCTGTTTTTTTGTCTTATAATGTTTATGTGTGTATTTATGTCTTGTATTGCTGTTAAATGTGTATTTATGTCTTGTATTGCTGTTAAATGTGTATTTATGTCTTGTATTGCTGTTAAATGTGTATTTATGTCTTGTATTGCTGGCAATTAACTTTCTTGCACTGAGGTCTGTTTGTTGCAAATATCTTTGACCTGTTTTTATGTCTTATAATGTTTATGTCTGTATGTATGTCTTCAATTGCTGTTAAGTAACTTTCTTGCACTGAGGTCTGTTTATTGCAAATATCTTTGACCTGTTTTTATGTCTTATAATGTTTATATTTGTACGTATGTCTTGTATTGCTGGTAAGTAACTTTCTTGCACTGAGGTCTGTTTGTTGCAAATATCTTTGACTTGCTTTTATGTCTTATAATGTTTATGTGTGTATTTATGTCTTGTATTGCTGGTAAGTAACTTTCTTGCACTGAGGTCTGTTTGTTGCAAATATCTTTGACTTGCTTTTATGTTTTATAATGTTTATGTGTGTATTTATGTCTTCAATTGCTGTTAAGTATCTTTCTTGCACTGAGGTCTGTTTGTTGCAAATATCTTTGACTTGCTTTTATGTCTTATAATGTTTATGTGTGTATTTATGTCTGGTATTGCTGGTAAGTAACTTTCTTGCACTGAGGTCTGTTTGTTGCAAATATCTTTGACTTGTTTTTATGTCTTTTAATGTTTATGTGTGTATGTATGTCTTCAATTGCTGTTAAGTAACTTTCTTGCACTGAGGTCTGTTTGTTGCAAATATCTTTGACTTGTTTTTATGTCTTATAATGTTTATATTTGTACTTATGTCTTGTGTTGCTGGTAGTAACTTTCTTCCACTGAGGTCTTTTTATTGCAAATATCTTTGACTTGTTTTTATGTCTTATAATGTTTATATTTGTACTTATGTCTTCAATTGCTCTTAAGTAACTTTCTTGCACTGAGGTCTGTTTATTGCAAATATCTTTGACCTGTTTTTATGTCTTATAATGTTTATATTTGTACTTATGTCTTCAATTGCTCTTAAGTAACTTTCTTGCACTGAGGTCTGTTTGTTGCAAATATCTTTGACCTGTTTTTATGTCTTATAATGTTTATGTCTGTATGTATATCTTGTATTGCTGGTAAGTAACTTTCTTGCACTGAGGTCTGTTTATTGCAAATATCTTTGACTTGTTTTTATGTCTTATAATGTTTATGTGTGTATGTATGTCTTCAATTGCTGTTAAGTAACTTTCTTGCACTGAGGTCTGTTTATTGCAAATATCTTTCACTTGTTTTTTTGTCTTGTAATGTTTATGTGTGTATGTATGTCTTGTATTGCTAATTGTTAGGAACCCTAACTTTATTTATTTTTTTAATAGTAAGATGTATGTATGTATGTGTGTGTGTGTGTGTGTGTGTGTGTGTGTATGTATGTATGTGTGCGTGTGTGTATATGTCTGTCTGTGTGTGTGTGTGTGTGTGTGTGTGTGTATATATGTGTGTCTGTCTGTGTGTGTGTGTGTGTGTGTGTGTGGTGCAGCTGGTCTGGTCTGTCTCTGTACAGTCGAGGCTGCACCCACCCATAAAACGGTGGAGGCTCACCAGGACATGCACACCTCACAAGTTCCCCGCTCTCTCGGCTCGGTTGAAGACGGGTTTCTTGGAGAAGGGGAGGGCAGTGAGGCACAGTCCCCCGTCCCCCGACGCCCCTCGCGATGCCCCTCCTTCTTCGACTAACCCTCTGCAGAGGAGCCGTGAGAGCCAGGAACTTGTGAGTTTTGTATGTCCACTCAGGCATCCTTCATACCTGGTCTGTAGGAAGTTCCTGTCAGAAGGAGGATGGACAGTGAACATTTTAAGCCCACTCGGCAGCGACAGATGGCCACCCCTTCCTGAGCCTGGTTCTGTCGGAGGTTTCTCCCTGTTAAAAGGGAGTTTTTCCTCCCCACCGTCGCCAAGTGCTTGCTCATAGGGGATTTTTTGGGCTTTTTTTCTTAAAACCAACCGCTGATAAGTTCACTGGCATCAAGTTTAGGACTCTGCAAATATTTAAATGGATAATTCGTCATCAAGTGAGGAATGATCCATTTAAATCATATTTGAGAGTCACATATATTTGTATATAAATATGATTTGTTGGACAATAAGGCAAATCACAGACTAATTTGGACAATTGGGAAAAATTAAATAAATAAAAAAAATTGGATAAAATGCATGTGTCATTGTTTCATATTGATTTCAAATAACATACCATTTGATTTCAACATATTTTTGTTACACTTGCAGTGGTGTTATTTTGTTATGATCCTGTTCCTTTTAAATATAAATATAAATCATCTAAATAGAAATGGAAAACTAGAAAGATTAAAAATATAGCTTTACTAATCTGAAAGTTATTTGTCATTGGATCCATCATTCCCACAGTGGAAACACATTATTTCATATTATGTTCAATTCAGTAGTTAAAAGCATAAAATTTAATAATGTCTATTTTTAGTTTACTTTGTTAATAAACACATTTTTTAGTATTTTAGAAACACTAACATCATACATATCCAAATATGAAGCAATGTTTTAACTCCCATTTACATACAGACCTGTGGCCAACTTTACAAACCATTTTGAATTTTTCCAGCTGAGGCGTTCAAAATAGATATACTTTTGATTGTCACAGTGTTATTTGGGCAGCTGCCTGCCTAATATAACATAACATCACCACAATATTTTACATTAAATGAGGAAATGTATCTTTGTTTCCTCAGCTAAGACTGCTTGGCTGCTGTAGCTTGTGTTTATGTTGAGAGTGACATCTGATTTAAAAGCAAGAAGCAAAAGCCACTGAGCACCATCAGTCAGCACAGAGGCAATGCTACAAATTTAAGGAACGAAGGTCAATTCTTTGTGTGTGTACATGCACAGAGCACATGTGCACACGGTTGTGCAGATTAACTCACAGATGTATATGACAACTCACGTTTGTGGCATTAACATTGTTTTCCAATCTTAAATGTAATACATACATTTCCGTCATTGGCCATAATTCTTGCAAGGAAGGGACTCAAAGGTCACAAGTTATTAAATAAAATTAATTAAACACACCATTAAAAGAAGTTCACTATTCACTCCTTAAACGTCATAGCTAGCAGCAGTTATTTATATCTATGAAAGAGAGAGCTTAATTGTTTGATTAAGCTTGATTGGAATGTCAGCTCCACACTGTGGCTGGTTGATTAAATAAGTTGGGGGAGCAAAAGTAAAATGAGCTACTTGTGGGATACTATTTAACTTGGGTTGGGTAAGCTGCTCATTTTATGCTCATTTTACTTTTCAGATGGTGTCAAGCCTGGCAGTTTGGTGTAATTGTTAGCCTAGTAATTCATAGTAATATATTTCTCACACACAACCTCAACCTCTGCCTCTCCATGTGAGCAGAGACGCAGCAGCATCTTGTTTCTACAGGAAGCCTGATTAAAATGTTAGGCATTTATACGGTGTACAAGATTAAAGAATATAAAACTGATATTACTAAACCTGATTTCCTTCCATCTATTTTCTGCTGCTTATCTGAGTCCGGTCATGATGCCCAGACGTCCCCCTCCCCAGCCACCTACTCCTGCTCTTCCTGGAGAACAGTGAGCCGCCACTCTGGTGCCTTTCGGTGTAAACGAGTAGCTTTCCAAATAACTCAGCTCTTCATCGTGTTTCTAAGGCAGAGGTCAGACATCCTTCAGAAGATGCTCATTTGTGTCAGATTTTAGTCATAGGTAAAGGTATGACTGTAGACTGACGGGTAAATCAACAGGGATCAATACCCTGCTCCTCTTTTTTCCAATACAAGTTCCTCTATCAAATCATTTTTTGACACTTGAGTCAGCAGTCCAAGCAGAGATGTCCAGAAGTTCCTTTTCCCACTTAAGTGGTATTTATGGTCACACAAATGCGTCTGACAATAGACAGGCAGCGAATACTGGGATACCACGGCGAGCCGGCCGAGATACATAATGTGTCCAGTGTGTGTTTGGTCTGCCCTTACCAGCTCGTCTAGGAGACATTCTGGAGGCCTCCTATTTCAGATGCCAGTCAAACCACCTACACTGGCTCCTTTCCTTTCTGTGAATGATCGCAGTTGAGGAGGAGAAGCTATGCTGTCCCCTGGTATGGTCTCCCCAAGGCAACTGGTTCTTGATGAGGGGCCAAACTTAAGTACAATTCAAAAGACCAAAGTTACTAGCCTGGGACCAGTACTGGGGAGGTTTCTTTGTTTTCCAGAACAGCTAATAGCTGTGCCCCATGAGTTCAGCTTAAAATATCCACACAGGTACTTCGTCCTCCCTCGGGTGGGCAGAGAGCTTTGTGGTCCAGGTTGTGGTCCAGTCCCCGGCTGCTTTAGCTGGCTTTAGAAAAAACCTGAAATTAGAATTAAAACTGTTTGTACCTTCACCTGTGTTACTTACAGTGATATGTTATGTAATTTGTTAACTGTCTCTTTAAGCTTTCAGCAGCTGGAGAGTTAAAAATAGTCTGTGTGAAAATAGGCAGGCGGTGAACTCGAGCCTGTGATACGTTTTTAATGTCAGGCTGTGACCACAAACACCAGCGTGGTCATCAGCATTCAGATCAGCTGATAGTAACCAGAAACGGCTTTATGGTCATTCTCTTAATTGTTATTGGCGTTTTCTTTTATTTGACTTGTTTAAAATAATAAAAAGCTGATTTGGGTTCATTTTATAAGCAAATCACATAACTTAATACAACAGAAATAAACTGACAGAGTAATGGAAAATAAAAAATTATAAATGTGGCCCAAAGCTACACGGATCACTGGCCACAATTCATTCAGCTGGAGGTCTTTTTTTTTTTCAAAGTTAATTTTAAATAGAAATAAATGTGGGCAAGAAATTAAAACTAAATAGGGAGCAAGCCTGAACCCTAAAGGCTTTACTAAGTGTTAATTATGCAGGTTTAGACATGGGCTGATTTGTAAGCTTGTGATAAACCTTAAATAAGTATATATGTATATTTTTGTCTGTTCCCTTGAAACGCATGCAGGTTCTGCAGGAGTTTCAACAGCAGCTGTTTGTGCAGAAGAACATGGCGTTCCAGCAAGCACCAGACTTCATGTTCCAGCCTGTCGACTCAGATACGGTAAATACTGATGTTTTTCTCTTTTTATTCATTATTAAATGCATAAAATATCACATGCGATTGCTTTTAGTGATTATTGGGGAAAATAAAATCGTATTTATTATGCATGGAATGAAATCCCCAACCTTAAAAATTTAGAACTTAACATGATTTCTCTAAAATGTTCAAGTAAAACTTGAAGAATAATTTTTGAAACTATTAAAATCCAAATCTCAAAGTGTTTGGGTTGCTTTTAATACAAATTTTGTAGCATAAAATAAGGTTCGTGTTTGACTAATTTAGTTGGCAGGAGGTGTTAATCAGTTTACCGGAAAATCAATTTCTACAGAAAAGTGAAGTGAAATGTGGATCCTTCAGGTTTGAACTGCACAGGTTGGAAACCACAGGTAAAATGCTGTAATGAACACAGATCAGAGGAGATTGTTGAGAAGTGGAACAAAGCTCAACAGATGACAGATTAATTTGTTTAGACAACAATCAATACAAAATCAGACGAGTGGAACAAGCAGCTCACGGGCATCCTGAAAGCTGAGCTGGCCGTGGCCACAAAAGCCCGGACTGGACTCGGCTCAGGACCTTGATGCTCAAAGCGGCTTTAGGCAGAGCAGATCCACCTTTTTGGTCCAGAGTTAAACATCTCAACAATACCAGATGCAGAAAAGATTTTTTTTTTTTTTAGACATTCATGATCACTGGAGTATGAAGCTTGAGAAGCTGGGTGATGACCTTTCCTCTAAATTGATACACAAGCAGGAAAAAATGTTCTAATTTTCTAAAAAATTGTAAGTAACAGACAAAGTAGCTCCATTGTTTGAGTGTCAATAATCTGTCTGCACTGAAATAAACAACTAATTTAAATAGATTTTAATCACAAAAGTGCTGCACACACATTATGGAACAGTCTGGGTAAGAAGTCAAAGCAGGAAACATAATAAGTCCTGCGTGATTGGTCTTTATCTTTGTTAGTCTGAACTATGAGCCTGAAGGCAGAACAGTGAACTTTGTACTGTACTCCTTTCCCTGCACAGGAACTTAGATTATTTCCCATTTTTAGTTTTTATTTACAGATGTGTCGTCCTGCTTCAAGTCCTCCACCATAATCCCTGTCCCCAAGAAACCTAGGATCACTGGACTAAATGACTACAGACCCGTGGCTCTGACATCTGTGGTCATGAAGTCATTTGAGCGCCTAGTTCTCTCCCATCTCAAGACCCTCACGGCCCCCCTCCTGGACCCCCTGCAGTTTGCATACAGAGCCAACAGGTCTGTAGACGACGCCATCAACATGGCCCTACACTTCATCCTGCAGCATCTGGACTCCCCAGGAACCTACGCCAGGATCCTGTTTGTGGACTTCAGCTCTGCCTTCAACACCATCCTTCCAGACCATCTCCGAGGCAAGCTTTCCCAGATGAATGTGCCTGATCCCATCTGCCGGTGGATCACTGACTTCCTGACGGACAGGAAGCAGCATGTGAGGCTGGGAAAGAATGTCTCGGACTCCCGGACCATCAGCACCGGCTCCCCTCAGGGCTGTGTTCTTTCTCCTCTGCTCTTCTCCCTGTACACCAACTGCTGCACCTCCACCCACCAATCTGTCAAGCTAATCAAGTTTGCAGATGACACCACCGTTATCGGACTCATCTCGGACGGGGATGAGTCTGCCTACAGGAGGAAGGTTGAACGTCTGGTGTCCTGGTGCAGCCACAACAACCTGGTGCTGAATGCCCAGAAGACAGTGGAGATTATTGTGGACTTCAGGAAGCACACAGCTCCACTCCCCCCCATCATCCTGACTGACACCCCCATCACCTCTGTGGACTCGTTCCGCTTCCTGGGTACCACCATCACCCAGGACCTGAAGTGGGAGCCCACCATCACTTCCGTCATTAAGAAAGCCCAGCAGAGGATGTACTTCCTGAGGCAGCTGAAGAAATTCAACCTGCCAACACGGACGATGACGCAATTCTACACTGCAATCATCGAGTCCATCCTCACCTCCTCCATCACCGTGTGGTACGCTGGAGCCACTATCAGGGACAAACAGAGACTGCAGCGTGTTGTGCGCTCTGCTGAGAAGGTGATTGGCTGCAGACTCCCATCTCTGCAGGACCTGTACACCTCCAGGACACTGCGGCGTGCAGCTCGGATCTCAGCTGACCCTTCTCACCCTGGACACAGTCTGTTTGACCTGCTCCCCTCAGGCAGGAGGCTCCGGTCCATTCGCACCAAAACCTCTCGCCATAAGAACAGTTTCTTCCCCTCTGCTGTCGGACACATGAACAATAACCGTATGACTGTTCCCACCACTAACACATGACCCTACGCTGTGTTCACTGCATCATTCCATGTTTGGCACTGATCACCACCTGCACTCATGTATATATCATGTATATATCTATCCACTTAGCACTTTTAATTCTTATTCTTATTTTTATATTTTTATGACAGTATGTTTGCACTGAAGCACCGCAGCAATTTCCTAATGTTGTAAACCTGCTCAACATTTGGCAATAAAACCCTTTCTGATTCTGATTCTGATTCTGATTCTCATTTCCTCACCGTGGGACTATTTCCAGCTCGTGTTTGTTCCGACTTTATCAGACTGTTTATCTTCCTAATTAAATGCACAACCTCCACTTTTAATTAAATATTTGGATTGGACGTGGATCTTTAACATGTCACCAGGTGAAGGACTGGTGACATCCTTCAGAAGATGCTCATTTGTGTCAGATTTTAGTCATAGGTAAAGTTATGACTGTAGACTGACGGGTAAATCAACAGGGATCAATACCCTGCTCCTCTTTTTTCCAATACAAGTTCCTCTATCAAATCATTTTTTGACACTTGAGTCAGCAGTCCAAGCAGAGATGACCAGAAGTTCCTTTTCCCACTTAAGTGGTATTTATGGTCACACAAATGCGTCTGACAACAGACAGGCAGCGAATACTGGGATACCAGTTATAATTCTGACTTTGAAGTGAAGCCACTTTTTGTTTTGGCTGTTTTTAATCAGTTCCAGTCGTGTTTAACCCCCATTTAGATTTACTTTCCCAAACTTTGTGGCACTAATGATTCTGTGTCCAGGTTTAAAACACCTGCTCTTTGAATTTGTACAGAAATTCTAGTTTAAGTCTGAGTTTTGTGCTGCTTTGGAGTATTAGTTGTTTTATATTACCTGAGTCCTGAGTAAAGTGTGGTATAAATGCAGGCATGGTCTCAGTGTTTTCTTCAGTGTTCTGGCTGATGTTATTGAAGCCACAGTGAGCATTTTTGTCCGTTCACCAGTGTGGCGGTATTTGAAAAATATACATCACGGGTGAAATGAAGATGGTTAAACTGTTACATCGCAGCTTTAATTTGAATGAACGTGTTTGTCTGTCTGCAGGCTTCTCAGCCAGACGAGCTGACCATCGAGGAGCAGGAAATCTTGGAGGTCATCGATGATGGCGACATGGAGGACTGGGTCAAGGTACAAAAATAACACAAACACAGTTATGTAGCAGATGCACTCTCATGTTTGAGGCTTGGTTGTTTTGTGTATTAGTTCACTCTCTGGCTCTTAGACTGTTTGACAAACATTTAGTTTCAGTTTTTATAAGACCTCGCACCGGTACAGACTATCTACTGGACGTTTTAGTGTTTCTCTGGGATCAGTTGAACTGATGTGGCTTCAGGAATTAGAATAATTCAACTAAAATGCGTGCGGTGCATTGAGGCAGGTCAGGTTGGCCTGGGTGGTAGAAGCTCTGCTGAACATAAAGACAAATCAAAAAATGTACAAATACACAGTTCTCTGCTTCGTTTTTTTGGCCCCGCAGCCGTAAAGGGCTGATGGGAGATTCTCGTCACGCAGCCGGGCAGGCAGGTGGGCGGGCATGGCACCCAAGTTTGTGAATGCAATAATTCATGAATGAGGCAGTTTTTAAATTCATACCTTAAGTGCAGCTACTGAAAATCTGGACCAAATCCTGATTGATGGTGATCCAATCCTGCCTCAGCAGCGCTCCGGTTTGATCACAGTTTGTCAGCTTCTGCTTTTTAACAGCGGTTCGTGGACTCTTGATCAGTTTGAGATCTGCGGAGTGACCTGGTCATGGATATAAAATGTTAATTTGATGATCTCCCAGCTACTTAGTTATCATTTTCACTTTGTTTGTCACAGACTGTTACAAAGTTGCTCCTGGACCTTTGGGAGAAAATTTGAGAAGTCTTTGAGGACATTTTTCGGGTGGTCAGTGGTGTCTACTTAAATGTAGAAATGTCAGCTGTGGATGCTCCCATCATTGTGTGAAGTCATTCTTTTATAAACGCCTCTGCAGAGCTGCTGGTGTGTAGTCATTGTGTACTTTGTGTGTGGTTGTTTTCAGATCATTTCCCTGAAGGAACATTGTGCATTGTTGCTGTTTTACTTTTGTTTATTGTGTAAGTCTGGCTTTCCTGTGAGCCATTGTGCAAATGTTCCACGTGTTGAGCCAATATTTTATGTATATTTACTTAGGTGATTATCTTTTCATATACAGATATAGTGTTTTAATGGGGTATTTATTTTAATGAATATAATCATACATAAAAATGTGAGCAATATCATTTATATAGATCTGTTTTAGTGCTGTGATTCCCCACAGCATGCCCCAACAGAGATCCCAATACCTCTGAGTGTTTTCAATCTGAATGAAAATAAGTAAGCAGCGGAAGGGGAGGCCACCGGTGTTCATGAAATCAAGCTTCATGAATTCAGCAGAGGCTTGTTTAGGATTTTAGATTTCTCGTTAATTCAGGAAGAGCGAACAAAAGCTCTCCTATTATTCTCTTTGTGGCTGTTATTAAATTCTGGCGACAATGCAGTGATATTGTTACAGCCCTACTCTTTACATCTGACTTTATTTTTTCTCATTAGGAGTTTTCCTGTTGAAACATTTTTGGCTGTTGTCATCGTCTGTGTGCATTGTCTGTGTTTCCAGGCCAGAAACCGTAGCGGACAGGTGGGCTACGTCCCGGAGAAATACCTGCAGCTGCCCTCCTTCAATAGCCTGCTGAGCATGCTGCAGTCGCTGGCCGCGCTGGACGCCCGATCCCATTCCTCCAGCAACTCCACCGAACCTGAAACCGAACTCCCAACCGGCTCCGTCAACGGAGACTCGAGGAGTGAGATCCGCCTCCACCAGATAATATCGGAGTTTTGATTTCCTGCTTTGTTTAATACCCTCGTTGCCACTGTCTGTGTTGCAGTTTCATTCGCAAAGGCTTTGTACGACTACGCGGGACAAACGGAAGATGAGCTGTCGTTCCCAGAAGGCGCCATCATCCCCATCCTGAGCAGAGAGACCCACGAGGACGATGGCTTCTGGGAGGGCGAGTTTAACGGCGTTGTTGGTGTAAGAGTTCAAATAATAGTTTGCAAAAGCTTGTGACTGCAAAATTGTGTCTGCCTAAGGGACAGTTTGTTCCAGGAGATAAGCGAGAGTTAGAAGATTAATAGGAAGCACCTGGCCTCCAGACGGAGAAGATGTCCTTTTAAATGTGTCCAAAGTCGTCAACAGAACATTTGTGGTTTTGAAACTTATGCCTGTGTTGTATCTGCTTGACGCATGAGGGGGCGTCATAAAAGTAAACCCTGATGGTATAAAACAACTGCTTGTGTATCATTGGGCGGAGATCGATGCTGTCTGTGGGCAGTGTTCATCTCCCCACGCACGTGTTCATTAAAATCATTGTTTGACCGAAGCTCTTCTGGACCATTATTGTTTTGTGCTCACCCTCAATATTTGAACTCGTAACAAACAGCAATAACGGCAAAACATGTAATGGACGTGCTGGTCCACTAGACAACATCATGTTGATGTAAAGCTTTGGGTCTCTTATGCAAAGTAAAGAGGCTGAAATAAGGTGTCCATGAGTATCAGTTTTCAACATTCAGTATTAAGAGACAAAGACTGTACGGGTTGGGCCAGTCGTCAAGTCCTGGAGCAAAGTGAGCCTGCAAATCAATAAGATGCAAATCAGTTTATACCTTTCATATAATGTTTGAATTTGTTTATTCTGAGTTTTATTGTTCAGTTAGTTTCCACAGTTCATATATCATGTGTAATTTTTCATTAGTTTCAGTGTTTGTTTGTATTTTATTCTATTCATGATGGTTGTGTTGACAGATTTGTCCAAATTTAAAGCTATAGATGTGAACTTTTGGTTCCTTTATTATTACCTGTATAATTAGTTTCAGTCTTTGTGAAGTGGGGAAGGAGGACCCAAAAGCAGGACTCGTGCGATGGAGAGTGCTCTTTATTTACAGTGGAGTAAATAAGACAACACAATAATCTCTTGAGCTCCCTCGACTCCTGTGTCATGTCTTCACCCAAAACTCCGTGCTCTCTGCTCCGTGGCTGCTGTCCACCTGTGCTCCACTCTCCTCCTCCTGGGAAAAAAAACAACAGAGGCAGCCGTCAGGACACCATGCCGCCTAATCAACAAAAAACAGTCCCAGTCTAAATAATCTAAAAGACCAACCACGGCTCCAGTGATGGCAACACACAGTTCTAGTGACCAACCCAGTGGGCGGCACTCGAGACAAAGCAGTTCAGGTGGCCTGCATACATTTAGTATCAGGCTTTACAAAAAAAAGTATCAACTATGTTAGGATCCATGTTCATCATGTGTGATGTGTGTTTACATTTGAAGGTGTTTGTGGATTTGTCACCTCTCTTCAAGGTGTGGTTTGTGTTTGATGCTGAAACAGATAAAGACTGCTGATTGGCTGAAGTAGGGTCCAATAAAAATTGTTTGGTTGTTGGTTTGGGCACTGCTCAGGTCCACATTAAATAAACTGCTGCTCATGTGTGTTTGTAGGTTCTCAGTCATCCAGGTCATGGTTGTCTAAGGAGCCTGGAAAGAAAGCGACTTTACTTCTTTAAGGTTCTGGATGATGTTTAACTTCTGATCCAAGAAGCTTCTTCAGTTGATGTGCTTCCTTTGCTCATTTTCCACCTCTGCACAGTTTCGTTTGATGACAGTGCAGTGCAGTTCTCCCAAACATACAACAGAGGGCGCTATGCACATTCACTGAAGTGCAGAAAAATACAAGTGGAGGAGGAAACAAACAGCAGCATCAAGAGAGAAAACTGAAGTGTTCAAAGCGAGTTACTTTAGTCTCTTATTGTAATATTAATCGACATCTAAACATCACGTTGATGCTTCATGTTTGACTTCCGTGTCCTTTTACTGCTCAGTTGGAAAATATTGATGCAATTTAAAAGAAGAGGAGAAGAGTAATTTCTCTGTACTACTTCAAAAGTAATTTGAAAGCACTGCCTCATATGGAAAATGAATCATGATGAAATCCTGAAACAAATAGTGTTTGTGAATATGAAGAGTTTAGTTTTCATTTTGGTCTTAGAAGTATAAAAATGCAGGACTGAAGACAAGATGGAAATGATGTGTTATGAGAAATAAAACACATATGTCGCTATGTACTATCATTTTATTTTGTTTATTTTTTGTTCTTGTAGGTTTTTTGCTTTAGTGTAAATTTTGAAAGCACTGCTTTTAGTTTGAAAATTGGATTCAGTGTTTAGAGTTCGGACAAAACAATGGACGGTTTCAAGAAATGTATTTTATCAACAAAACTTATTTTCATGGTTACTGTATTTATTTTAATGCCCTCAGTGCAGTGATTGAAAAAAAGTTCATCTGACACCAATGAGCCAACAGCCTCCACGTAAACATTTCTTTTTTTCTTTCTTTTTTTTTAAACAGGGTTTAATCAGCGCTGACATACAGACATTTATGCGCTGGGTATAACAGACATGCTTACCGTGTGAAAGGACCGCGGATGTCTTGGAGCAGAGAAACATGCTGTATTGTTGTTTTTCTTTATTGCATAAGCAGCGCCCGACTGTCAGAAACGCTCTGTGCGGGTAGCAAAGTCGGCTCCAACGCACCTGCAGGCATCCATTTGAAAGAAAGGTGTCGCTGCGGCTAGGCTCTCGGGATAGTCAGACTTTTATTTATATTTGCGGCATTCTGGTGCGTTAAAACTAGCAGCCTCTGTGTCCCGCTTGGATCACCATTCTGAAAATTCAGATATTTAAATAAAATGATGAATCGGCGAGTGATGAGGAGCCACGTAGATCCTGAAATGAGGTTTGATTAAATTAAACTCTTATGAACAGTGATGACGCGTTCCAAACAAACGATGCTTTCTACATGGCCAAATTGTGTGCTAACTACCTCACAGCGCTGTGTCCGGGGTCCGAAAAAAAAAGTTAAAACGATATACCTTGCGAAAGTTGTGAAGTGCTGAGGAAAATACTGTGTGTCTGATGGGGTGTTTTTATATAGGTGGACTTGGTTTCAGTTGACCTCTGACATGGAGAGATGAAAAGAGCAGTTTGTAAAGAAAAAAGGTGGAAACTATGGAACTACAGTTGGGATGTGTGTGCTGGGATGCTCTTGATAAGTATGCAGCTTTTATTGTTTTATGACTTGTTTTGCTGACTGTTGGGGCCCTACCTGTAACCCCCTCTGTCTAATCATCAAGTCTTACTGTTGCAGTGCGTTTGTGTGGCTACTAGACAATTATAGGTTGTATTAAAGCAGGGGTGTCAAACTCAAATACACAGTGGGCCAAAATTCAAAACTGGAACAAAGTCGTGGGCTAACATTCATATTTATTGAAAAAAAATTCTTCCTCCAGATATAAGAATGAATATTTTCTTATGGACTCAAATAAGTTTTGCTGGAAACCTGAATATGGAACAAGCAAAGCTTAATACTAAACAATATATATATTAGCTGTATAATACCAGTAGGCCAGCTCTAATAGTAATTTGGTATGGCTTCGCGGGCCAAATGTAATTAGGCTGCGGGCCAGAGTTTGACACCTGTGTATTAAAGGAACATTGGGGGGTCGATACAGTGCTATTGTGGCTAGTTAAGAATGTGGTTTTTAGAAGTATCACAAGAAAAGTTTATTTCTAAAGGGATACATGTTGTTTGTGGTACTCTGTTTTAAAAACTATTAGCCTCTGTGTCTTTCAGAGCACAAAAGAAAAGTGAAATGCTCCTAAACTAGTTATATTACTACTGAGGTTGAGGCAGTAACAAAGTTCTTTAAATCATCAGGCAAGAAAATCCAGAAACCTTGGGTTAGCCGTGGCTATCCGGGTCATCTGAGCCCGAATAGCCTCCTTCTCCTCCTCCTGCACAGGAAATAATCCAAAGTCCGTTAAATTCAAAAGAGTCACTGAAATAAATGTCTGCTGGGTAAAACACGGTCAGGTTAAAAGCGAGCCGTTTAATGTGGCTGATAAACGAGTACAAAAACAAAAGGCAGATGCACACAAGAAAGAACCTAACTAGAAGTAAACTGGGAAAACTAAATGCAAAGAACAAAACCTTGAACGTTGCAAAAACATAAACATGGACACTCCTGGAGACATGGAACAACAGACAACCTGACAAAGAATGAACAGAAACACACAGAATAAATACACACAAGGGTGATTAGGGGGAAGTGGAAACACATGGGGAAACAGCTGACACTACTCTGACATAAGGAGACAAAGGAAGCAAAGCTGACTACACTGAAATAGGACACAGACCTTCAAAATAAAACAGGAAACATGAGACGCAGACAAGACAATATAAACTTGATAACATAAGAGGGCAAAGGGAGACTAAAACACAGGGGTAGAAGACACAAGAGGAATCTAAATAAACAAATGAGCTTAGATAACCTGATGAACTTAAAAATAAACCATAAACATCAAAAATAAACTAAAACTTAAAACGCTGGGTCAAAAGACCCAGGATCGTGACAGTGGGAGGTTGAAGCTGCCACAGGGCAAAAGCAGGACAGGCTGCCAGTTTATCACAGGGCTAACACAATATATGTGATAGAAAATCAACTGAAATGTTTGATATTTATTTATAATAATAAGAGAATAGATACTATTTATAATAATATTATAGTTGTTATTATAAATATGTGTATATTTTTTATAACACCCAACATAAAAGGCTTCTTTCCAAACCTGAGCTGTTTCAGACGCTTCTTGAAATTCTGACTTCTCTGAACTCAAATTCAAATACAAATACAAATTCAAAATACAAATACAAATTCAAATTTTATTTGTCACGTACACAGTCATACACAGTACGATATGTAGTGAAATGCTTGGACAACTGCTCGTGACCTAAAGAAAACAAAAAAAGGAAAGGCTATGAATAAGATAGGAAATAAATATGAAAAATTAAAAAGGGTAAATTTAACTAGGAAGGAATAGAATATAAATTAAGGTTAAAAATGAAATAACTGTACAACACAAATTAGAATGAAGGGTAAATTTAACTGGGAAGAATAAGATAAAGATAAATATATAAATTAAAGTTGAAAATAAAATAACTGTACAACAAAATACACAATATAGAACTATATAAGAATGTATGAAGAAATCTAAATATAAATAAATATATACACAATAACAGCAGCTGTACAAGTATTAACCGGAAATGAAGAATATAGTGACCAGTGTTGTGCAAAACCAAAGTCCAGAAAGTCCAGTGTGTGTGTAAGAACTGTATGTGTGGGTCAGTACTGTGTGGTGGTGTGATTGAGAGACCGTATCGCCTGCGGGAAGAAGCTCCTCCTCAGTCTCTCTGTGTTGGTCTTCAGGGAGCGGAATCGCTTTCCTGACCTCAACAGAGAGAACAGTCTGTTGTTGGGATGGCTGAGGTCCTTCACGATCTTCCTGGCCTTGGTCCAGCACCGAACTCAGTGTAAGGTGTCTGCTCCCTCACTGTGGCTGTGCCTGGAAGTACTTCTGCTTCTTGTCTTCCCCTAATGCAGCTTTAAAGTATTAAGTATGAAGCAACAGTGCTTCTCTTTGCGCCTCTGAAATCTGTGTTCTCTCTACTGATAAACAAAAGAAACAATGTAAAATGTATTAATAAATCAGTAACAAAAATATAGCGTAGAAGGTAAGTAGAGATTTTCATACCATCTTCAAGCCTAATGCTTTTAAGTCCCACACTCAATGCAGCCTGACTCAAAACCTGATTCTAAATGGTTCAGCACAGACACAGACTCGCTGACTTTTTATAGTCACTCTATAAATGCTGTCCATTTAAATCATCTCACTTGTAAACACTGCCGTATCCACCGGAGATCAGTGAGAATGGATTCTGGAGTCTTCCCATCCTCCTGTTAGTGATCCTCCATCTGAATGGATGATAACAACCTTCTGAACTGACTAGCAGGTGTAGAAAGCCCGACTAGCCCATATCTATGGGACTGATCACTGCTGATAAACCCACTAAATGGATGGATAAGAGCTCTGGTCACATTTGGAGTTGGGCCACAGCTCTGCACAGTGGCTGCCAAATGGTCGTCTTCTATTGTGAAATTCAGCACAGCAGAGAAGAAATAGCACATTATGACACAGTATGATGGAAAGGCAAATAAGAAAAGTGTGTAAATTAATAGATTCAACTCATGTTTTACTTTACATTTTGACAGCATGACTGCTCTTCCCTTCCATCAAGTACATTTTTCCACTTCTAGAATCCCTAGAAGCCAGAAACACAAAACAAGGCTACGTCCATACGTACACGGGTGTTTTTGAAAACGGAGATTTTCCGTTTTCGTTTTTTTTAAAAATCCCGTCCACACGTAAAAGCCAAAGACGAAGGAAAACGCTGCTAGGAACATGCCAAAGCAGCAGATGGCGCTATATTCCTATCCATGTAGAAATGTTGGCCAATCAGAAGTCAGCCTGGGTGGGAAAGAGTAAACAAAGATGGCGCATAGAAGCAGAACTGAGTCCTATGTGTGGAGGGACAGTAACTGTGTAAGCATTTAAACACTGCAGAGAGTAAAATGAACAGTAATGGTATTTTGTGTAAGTCCGCCATTGTAGAAATTCATTTCACCGAAACAATAACCTGGCGCACAGTGTGACGTCAAAAAATGCGCACACCTTTGACGCTGCGTTTTCTCCATTTTTCTCGTCCACACGTAAATGCAAAAACTGAGTTTTCAAAAATATCCACCCTGGCTGGAGTTTTTAAAAATCTCCGTTTTCAGTGACCGAAAACGCCGTTTACGTGTGGACGAAAGGTGCAAACGCATAGAAAAATCTGCGTTTTCAAAAATACCCGGGTACGTGTGGACGTAGCCCAAGATACTGCTGTTATTATTAAATAGTTTCAATTTGTTTCTTAGTTTATTTGTGATTTAAATTTTCACCTTTCATCTTTATGCTTAGTTTGTTCTGGTTACTTTGAATTTTGTAGCCTCGAGCTTATTTCTCAGACTATCTCCTTTTGTAATTTGTAAAAATAGTTCAGTGAGTTTATTTTCCTCCATTGTCCTGCGTTCTGTGTCACGTCTGTGTTTCTGTTCTTGCACACCAAGTTACTTATTGTGTTAGTCTGTTGTCTCTTGTGGTTTTTATTTAGTTTTACGTCGCTTGTCTCGTTTTCTTATTTAGGTTCAGCTGCCCTCCCAGGTGTCTCCTGTTTGTCCTGAGCTCCTTGTGTATTTACTCCCTCAGTTTGTCTTAATTGGTTGCTGTGTCCTCCCTCTCCGTATTGTTTCCTTCCTCAGTGTTTCCCTGGTTTTGCTAGTATCCAGTTTCCCTGCTGCTGCCCTGCCACTGTGTTTTTGTATTTTTTGCTACTGCATTGAAGCTGATCTTTGAGTTCATCCTTTGTCTCCTGAGTTCTGCATTTGGGTCCATATTTGAAATATATTCGAAAAACTAACTCTGTAGGTGCTCACACGCCACTGCACGCTCATGCATGTGTGGGAAAGAAAGAGAAAGAGAGAAATACTGCTACAAGCTAGTTCAGAAATCAGAAATCAGAAAGGGTTTTATTGCCAAATGTTGAGCAGGTTTACAACATTAGGAAATTGCTGCAGTGCTTCAGTGCAAACATACTGTTATAAATTACGTTTAAATAGACATGAAAATAAAAATAAGAGTAAGAATTAAAAGTGCTAAGTAGATAGATATATACATGATATATACATGAGTGCAGGTGGTGATCAGTGCCAAACATGGAATGATGCAGTGAACACAGCGTAGGGTCATGTGTTAGTGGTGGGAACAGTCATACGGTTATTGTTCATGTGTCCGACAGCAGAGGGGAAGAAACTGTTCTTATGGCGAGAGGTTTTGGTGCAAATGGACCGGAGCCTCCTGCCTGAGGGGAGCAGGTCAAACAGACTGTGTCCAGGGTGAGAAGGGTCAGCTGTGATCCGAGCTGCACGCCCCAGTGTCCTGGAGGTGTACAGGTCCTGCAGAGATGGGAGTCTGCAGCCAATCACCTTCTCAGCAGAGCGCACAACACGCTGCAGTCTCTGTTTGTCCCTGATAGTGGCTCCAGCGTACCACACAGTGATGGAGGAGGTGAGGATGGACTCGATGATTGCAGTGTAGAATTGCGTCATCGTCCGTGTTGGCAGGTTGAATTTCTTCAGCTGCCTCAGGAAGTACATCCTCTGCTGGGCTTTCTTAATGACGGAGGTGATGGTGGGCTCCCACTTCAGGTCCTGGGTGATGGTGGTGGTAGTTGTGATAAATGGTAGTTTAAATTGTGTCCAGGTAATGAACCATTAAATCTCCTCTTGCACCATCTGAATCTCTCTGCAATCACATCACATAGTATGCATATTTTAATTTATACAGCCAAATATCACAAATCTGACCTTAAGGTCTTTGCCACCTGGACACACACACACCAACCGCTCTGAAGAAGCTTAGAGTGGATTTGGAAATAGACACCTGAGGTAAAAGAATTCAATTGATTAAAGTTGTGCTATTATTAAAAAGGTAACAATATCAAGATATGATTCAGGAGGATGTGAAACAACTTCTTAGGTTATGTACTTATTGATTATCAATAATTAACAATGAATATGTTTATTTTACAACCATGCAAACATGACTGATTAACCTGCATGGGGAAAAACTGAATATTGAGTATTAACAACTAAGAGTGCAATAAGTGACCACTGAAAGAGGCCCACACAAAAAGTTTTAAGGCTGTAAGACAGCTGTATGTCACAGAACAATGAACTTCATTTTGAGCTTACTCATAATCAAATAGCATTTCATATCTTTGTTCACTAAGGCAGGAAAACAGCCTCAAGGTTTTGTACTGAGTGAATGAGACATTGTGGATTCGTTTCTGTCAAACATCGGTGTTCAATGTTGTCACTTATGGAAGTGCAATAACGATATGTACAAGACAAATAAAATAAAAGAAATTGTTATATCAAGTGAGCCAATATCACATTAACTGAACAACTGATGTTTCATGCTTTTTTTATACTGCTTTTATAAAAAGTTTGAGACAGACCCTAATGAGCTACTGAAGCAAATAAATAACTGTCACTGAGCTTTGCATCTATATCACTGAAAAAGGCAAAGAGTTTGTGAAACAGAACAATTGGGACTGCGAGTATAGTTGCTGCACAATATGTTGTTCAGGTGGTAAGCCAACCATCTGTAAGTATATTACTCTTCTCTCAGGTTTCACGGTGTGCACAGAGGTGGATTTGCACAAGAGAATCTTTCACGACCATAGCTGTGAGAAAAATGATCGTCTGTATCACGTGCACATAACTCTGACCCATGGAACACATTAATATCATCTATGTGGCGGCTCTCTGATCCACAGCCAGTGGGTTCTAACTGCAGCTCACTGCTGGAAAGATCAACCTGGATGGTGAGAAATGACTGTTTCACATATTTAAAAAAAACCAGTCCAGAGACAAAAATCATTACTGGTATTTTGTTCTTTTACCATTTCCATTGTTTAGGACTATGTCTGCATATGTAGGAATTCATCCAGGTCCAGGAAGAATGGTGACAATTATTGATCACAAAATCTTTGAGGACCAAACAGGAAAACATGACATCATGCTTCTGAAAATCGACCCACCAGAGAATAAGATTAAGCCTGTTGTCTTCCCTAAATGTACACGTCGCAAAAAGTGAGTTTTGAGTAACCTTTTAAGTGTAAAGTTTGAATTCTGGAATATGTTGACATAATATGTATTTTTCTTGTTTAGTTGGTTGGTTTTTTAAACTTCCAGGAAGAGCAAAAAAATGTAGCAACATCTGTAGTCTATGAACAAAATGACATCATGCTTCTGAAGTTACAAACCCCCATTAGTGACTGCAGAGCTTCTTTATTAACAATAATGTAACTGAGACTTGAATATTGAGCAGAGGGTTCTGGTTTTGATTTTAGGTACCTGCTTAGGAGCTACATCCATGATCTATAATAACTGACAATAAAACACGAGCATGAGGAAATGGAAGGAAATGTAATGTTTTAATAAAATGTTTGAATCTGAAAAGATTAGCTGACTTAGAGTGAACTGGAAATACTCAGCCTGCAGACATGGAGATGGAATTTTATTTATTTTTTAATTTGTAGGATGGATGTCATTCAGATTGCAGGCCATGGTGGCTATACGGTTGATGTAAACTACAACAAACGTAAGACCAGTATTGTTTTGATTATTTCACAATTTTTTAGTTTATATTATACCTTGATTTTGTCTTGTGTGCCTGTTATAGTTACTTTTTCATTTTATTTGAAAACTGTGATGACATAAAGTATTTATTTCATTTTTTTGTGGATATACTGTCAATTTCCCTCCTTTTTAAATGCTGCTCAGCTTCTTTTAAAGAACACATTTTGTTCCAGAAATGAGGCAAATCATGTTTCTTTCAATATCTGATTTCCTTGCATGAAACATGCAGTAGCTTTTGTTATTTTCCTTTTTTCTCTAGTCCCTGATGAACCGCCTCATCTCCAGTGTGCAAAGATGCATGTTGTTGAGTGTGAGCTTAACCTCCATCCATGTAATTCAGCATTCTTATGGCCAAATGGAAACACGATGTGTTACAAAGAACCTCGAGTGGACATATGTAAGGTGAGTTACCATGCTGCCAACATTTTATCTGTATCATTATCAGATGTTTTGGTACAAAATATTTATGTTTTCTCTCTCAGGGTGATTCTGGTGGTGGAGTGATGGCCAAAAACAACAAGATTCATGGTGTGCATGTTGGTGGTTGTGAACCTGCCTGTACCGGACCAACTATTTCTCTGAAGGTCTGCTCTTACATTGGTTGGATAAATCAAGTCATTACACGGAGTAATGGAAAATAATAAAATTAAAATAACATTCAAAATAAACAGTCCGCTCTGCAAGAAGCTGCTTCGGTGTGAATTGTTTCTACATGTGAACTTTCGATTGTTAAAATATAAATATGTCATGTGTGTTTTCAATGTAGTTTCAGGCATCAAGTAGATCATTCAGTTGTTCAGAAACTGTGAAGTTTGCATGAAGGTTGTTGGGTCCTTTTTGCCAGATGATATTAAGTACAATTACTACAGTAAAGTACAAATGTAAGGAATTTGTACTTTATTTTATTTTATTTGGTCTTTCCATCACATTTGTGGCTTCTTCTCCGCTGCTTCTAAGTGGAAATTGGTACATTTAACTTCACTACAAATATCTGACATCTTTAGTTGTTTTTTTACAGATGAAGATTTGTGCTCATGAAACACATGAAGTACAATTTTGTTTCTGTAGTTGATCAATCAGTTATTTGACTTGCATGAATTTAGCAACTATTATTATATGTTTAATCTTTAAAAGTACTTACTGTTGATATTATTTACTGTAAATTGTTCAAAATCATAAATGTGTGAGAAGCACTCAATCAGGGGCGACTCCAGCATCAAACCTTTAGGAGGGCTCAGCTCAGTCTTAATGTCATGCTTTTAGTGTTGCCTTCAAAAGAAATGTAATTTTTGGATGACCTACAGCAGTGTCTAAGAATAACAGATTTTAATATAATACATCAGCTTTACGGTGGTCACTTTAGTTTAAAACCCGATGCAATGGCACAGTCATGTTGACCAGTAAATTTCAAAAACAGTTTAAGAAAAAGCAGATCAGAGGAGAAACCTGCACGGCATTGTTTCAGTCTCTTAACCACATAGAGGCCAGTCCACCAAATCATCAAGTATTTAAAGTACCATTATACAATACAGACAGTTCAAAATCCCCCTGCGACTCCACCTGCACAAGAAGCAAACTGGTAATAGAGCTGGTTTTAAATGACAGCTTTTGAATTCATGCAAACCCAAACACTTTGTTGAGCAGACTCAGCACAGAGACTCGTGTACACCAATTCAGAGAGTGGAGAACAAATTTGTAGTCTGTCACATCAGTATAGTAGCATTCATCCTGTTCAAGTTTACAGTGATGTGAATGCTGCTAAATGCTATTATTCACATTAATAGCAGAGTGCTACTGAAAAGCACACAACGCATCCATTTAATGCATGTAGATTGTGTGAAAAATCCACCTGATCTCTGTTAGTTCCAGTCTCTCTGTCCGCGCTTCCTCTTTGTACTGACAATCACACACAAACATTTTATATTCAACTAAAACAATAACGAAAAATATATTCTTGTAATAATTATTTTAAAGGCGTCGTTTGATAAGAGCATAGCACCCTGCTTAGTTATGAGCGATCACCATAGATGAATGTGGGCAAAGCAGAAGTGACATATATGTAGCCAGGTGGAAGGTCTTTATTATCGGACATGTCCCTGACTTTGACTTCATGTCCACTCTTACCTGTTTCTTATATGTGCTGAGTTCCTCCATCTGCCTCCCTCTCTGTCATCCCCTCTCAGTCTTTGTGCAGTCACCCAAAGGTTAATTATAAAAGTATATCAGAGTTTACAACCGAATAAAAGGCATAAACTGGTCCATATCAGTTTGCTGCTGCTGGCGAGGGTGTTGCTAGGATCTTGAAGCATACAGGGCTTACAACAGCCCTGAAGTCTTTTGAGTTTTCACTCAATAACAGCACCTTTTAAAGTTATTTGTTTTTATTTATTTAAACATATAGTAAAATTAATATAAAGTGGTAAATGTTATGCACTACCTAAAGTGTGAAGTCACAGAATGATACTATTTAGTGCAGTTTTTAATCATTACCAGTCTTCATCTTAGAGCTTGTGCTCTTATTGTGCCATGATGTCTCCTTTTAAACTGTGTGGATGTTCACCTCTTCTTCATCCTTCCTGTTCCTTTCACCAAACTGCTCACTCTTGTTCTCCTCTGATCTCACTTCCTGTTCTGGTTATAAGAAGAATGCAGTCAGCATGTGTCAAAGACACTCCCTCCAAATATATGATTTTTGATATGATGATTAGATATTTAACATTTTATTTATCAACTATTTTATGCACTAAATCAATTATTAAACAAATATCATATTGTAGAAAAGCAAATAATAATGCACTAAGCAGTTTCATGCCACAAGAGCTAAATGGTCACTTCACTGTATTTATTTCCCACAAACTACTATACCTAGGATCTTCAGGTTTCCACTATATTTCATTAATCTGCAGCGACTGTAGAACATAAAGTATATTGACCTCTATTGTTTTCTTTATGACTTGGCCTGAATACACACACATACACATCTTTGAATAGCACAACAAATGAGGTAATTTTCCATGTGTTTTAATAGGTTTTAGTGATTTATGGGTTTTATGTATGTGTGTGTATTTTGGTCTTCGGTGTAAATTTATACAAACTGTAATTTTTTCAGATGAAAGATCCGTTATTTAATGTTGCTTTATGTTGACTCTATGGAGAATAAAGCCTTACATGAGTGTTGCTATTTTTAATTGCGGAGTGGAAGACCTACTGTACTTGTTGTTTAGTCTGTGATCTGAATGATGAATTTAACCAAACTGAAAGCAAAGGTTACAGCTGGGATATTCCACACATTTGAAAGACTCATTGTGTAACTCAGGTGTTTATGAGCTTTGATCACTCCAGCATAATAATTATCATGTAACTGCAAGAAGACTTAATGAAACTGAAACAATGCACCCTAACACAGGCATTTGAACTGTAGGCTAATGAGTACATGAAGTGTACCTCTACAGCTGAAAAGAGTTTGCCTCTATAATTTCTGGATCTACTGATTTGTTTCTGATGTATCTCTTCTTTTATTTAGCCTGTATTTATATAGCGCTTTACTAGTCCCTAAGGTCCCCAAAGCGCTTTACACAACCAGTCATCCACCCATTCACACACTGGTGATGGCAAGCTACATTGTAGCCACAGCCACCCAGGGGCGCACTGACAGAGGCGAGGCTGCCGGACACTGGCGCCACCAGTAGGCAACGGGGGAAGTGTCTTGCCCAAGGACACAACGACCGAGACTGTACAAGCCGGGGCTCGAACCAGCAACTTTCCAGTTACAAGGCGAACTCCCAACTCTTGAGCCACAATCGCCCCATTATGTACAGAAAGATGATGAAATCCTCTTTATTTGAGAAAGTGTCCTTAAACTATTTTTCCTCCTTCTTACTGAGTTTCCGAGCTACCTCTTTGTGTGTGTGTGTGTGTGTGTGTGTACACGCTCGGCAGAGGGGAGGTCAAGGCAGGAGCTGAGTTGACCTGGTACATCAAGTTTGGATTTGCCCAGTTGTTGGTAAACAAAAAAGATTTAAACTTAAAAGATTTTGAGTTCATGACACTGGAAAAAAAAATTCTCTTCATCACAATCATTTGTTTAAAAATATGGCTATTTTACTGATCTATGGTTATTATTAAAGAGGAAGGAAAGAAGAAGAGGAAGCCTGAGCCCAGGTTCTGTCCATTTTCATAACAAGTGACAGCACAGACATCTGAGCTTTTTCGTCATAAAGATTGTGATGTGAAGCATCAGCAGGTAAAGTGTCGTTAAAGTGTCACTTCAATAATGCTGCTGGCAGAAAGACGTGTTGACACATACTAGCTTTGAATAAAAGGCTTAAAACACAAACAGTCTAATCCTGGGTGTTGCTTTTAAGCTTAAAGAATATAATAAGTTCTAAGACAATTCAGTTTACTTCTTACTGTCCATGTTGTGTTGTGGTATTTACTTTATCATGAATGTACGCTACTTTGTTCGAGCGACTGTAAAAAATAATTGTATTCATGAAATAAACTAGACTTTCACAGTCTGCATCTTCCACAGTTTTTATGCTTTTGTTCACTCCAAGTTTGACACAAACCCACAGACAACCAGAGTTAACTATGTGAAGCAATCACAGACACTGTAATGGCTGATTTTTCTAATAAACACAATCAGGTTAACATTAAGGTTTAACATTGAAGGAGATTTGTTCCATAGTCACAGTTATACTTGTATTTCCTTTACTTACATCCAACACTACTATGTTCTGTTTCAGTCCAGGTGCTGGCAGTTTATCCTTTGTTGTTTGGACAAATAAGCTTAAAGCTAAACCTTCATGTTTTTGATGGGAAAGTTTGTTAAACCATTGCTCAACTTATGTCTGCACAGAGCAGATAATTATGATGTACTTGTAAAAAGACTTGATAAGCAGGTCACAGCTGAATCAAGGGGTAATAAAAGTAAGACCACGCGGTCTCAGCACGACTACACATGCAGTGGGTTATCGCACACATTTGAAAGACTCATTGTGTAACTCAGGATGTGACCCCTTATAAAGGAGACAGAGAAGTTCTGTTGTTCAGTCAAGTAAAACCTGGTGAAAGTGCAATTCTAAGACTCTGGTCGTTGCTTAAGTGTATAGATAAAAAATCTTTTTTTCATGCATTATTTTCTTACTATATTAGTATAATCACCAAATCGATTATTTCGTATTTATCTCCTGAAACGATCTACATTAACTTTTCTATCCCTAGAAATGTGTTTCCAGAGTCCCAGGTTTAGTTACTTCCTGTCCACCATCACATCAGCTGAGTAGTTGTCAAATTTGAGGGGAGCAGAGAAGATCAGACACCAGTCAGCAGGTCAGAGGCCATCTCTCATTTCACAAATCAATCACTTGATTTATAAATGGAACAAACACCCCATCAGACCAGGTAATGACCCATTATGAGACAACAGCCGTCTGAGAGGAGATGTTCTGTATCACAAAACATGGGAAACAAACAAACTCTAGGCATTCTGAAATATATAAAGCTCAACAAAAAAACAAAACCATATCAGATCCTGATGTAATTCATTTTGTTGTTGTCTTTATTAGTCATTTAAAAAGGTCTAGAAAAAGTGTCCAGGAAGAGATTCTACTATTTATGCAGCACTGCCCCCGTGTGGCCACAAAGACACACAACAGCTTCATTTCTCAGCCTGTTGCCTTCTTTTCCCTTCATGATGTAAACAGTGAATGAACTGAAAGAAGTCAACCCATAAACTGTTAAACTGATACAACAGTCATGATGATTATGTAACAAGTTGTAGTTGACTTTCTGGTGGTGGTTTTGGTATACAATTTAAAAGCCATTTTCTTTTATAAATACACCATACACTTTGTTCTTGACCATTTCTTTTCCTCATATCCTTAATGGACAGTGGAGGAACACTACATCTAGCTTCTGTTTAACATTTATCCAGGCGCCCCCACACTGTACCTCTACAGAAACCAAGGGAGAGAGACAGACACACAAAGATTTCCACTTGAATCTTGATCTCAAAATAGAAAAAGTTTTATCACAAAATAATTACAAGAGCACAAATAAAAACCAAAGACAAATGAAATAAAAGGCAAGGCCCTGCGACTGAACACAGCACATCTTGCACCTTTAAAATTCACAAATTTCAGTTTTCTTTGTCAGTCTGTGGTATTAAAAAAATCTCAACATGATGACCAATGTTTGACCTTTCACCTCTAGCATAGTTTTCTCTGGATTTCAATCTGGCCACTCCAGAAATGACATTTATCAGTGTATGTACAGCATCCATTTTTGGTTTAGACAGTCTGACACAGACCGTCTCCATGGCAACCTCCGAGACTCTTCTTTTCCTAAAAAAAAAAAAAAAAAGTCTCTATATGACCACCAACAAACCTGTTACACCATATTTTTTTCACCAGCTCACCTTTGCTGAAGGTTCTCATACAAATCTAAACATCTTTTGAGAAAGTCCACATCACTCTGATCTGTAATGAAAACAGAAAAACAATGACAACACCAGCAGAGGCCTCCGACATAAACCTGGCAACATAAATCCAGATAACTTTGCTTATTTATCTCTTAAAACATTCAACAAAGATAAAATTTCTAACAAATATACCAATATAAATATATATATTCCAGAAACAGGACATTCCAGTTAGATCCTCTCCAAACTTACACTGGGCAGCTCAGCCCATCATCCACTTTTACAAAACAGAAAGCCGCCTGATACAACAGCCCCAAAAGTGACAAAAATCCACCTCCAAAAAGCAAAACTTCTCATAATGGAAAAACAAAAAAGATTGTCAATCCTATCAAACACTTTCTCTTAATCTAAAGAAATTATTCCAACATCAAACTGTGAAATTTACAAATAACTACCAAGTCTCTCATGAGAAAACTCTTGTTCACATTAGAGCTGTGTGGTACACAGTACGACTGATCTCTGTGAGTGATTCATTTCACAAAGTGTTTCGGCCTGGTGGCCAGTACCTTTGAAGGAAGTTAGTAATCTGTGCATAACAGAGCCACGTCTCCATTTCTAAGCAGAGACAAATCTCTGTTTTTTAGGGAGAAGAGAGAGCCCCACACGATGACTCGATGCCAGTAACAGTCTTTTACAGAAGTCTGCAGGCAGCCCACCCTGTGCAGGAGCCAGCTGACCAGCAGCAGCACTAATCTCCTCCAAAGAAAAGTTAGCATCCAGGACAGCTCTGACCTCATCACCAGGATGAGTTGGAAATACCTCAAATTCCCTCAGGTGGCCTTTTGCTGGTTGGATTGCCACTACAGTCTGTAAACTGTAGAGGTAATTTTGTGAGCTCATTGGATGAGCAGTTTCTGAAATACTCAGACCAGCCCATCTGGCACCAACAACCACGCAATCTCTTTCCCCCATTCTGATACTTGCTTTGACCTTCAGCAGGTCATCATGAACATGTCTGTATGCTTAAATACTTTAATTTGCTGACGTCTGATTGGTTCACTAGACATTTGTGTTTAACGAGCAGGTGAACAGGTGTACCTGGCAAAGTGTGTGTAACCCTCAGTGTTACTGACATGTTCCACACTGATGCACAACAATACTCTGTGCCCCACACTGTTTTATTAAGTATGTCTAATCACTGTGGACATTACATGTACCTTCTTGAAGGAGAGGTCAAAGGTCAGTTACCTTTATAGGTTCCTGCTATATGTTGTGACATATACACAGCACAGTTGTAGGAATGATAGTTTCTAAGTTCTAAAGCTTTTTGTCAATTTTCAACCAATAAATCATAAAGTTGACCTTGAAGACCACAAGTTTGAATGGATTGTTAACATGACCCCACTCTACAGCACTGCAACATTTTAACATGAGTTATTTAAGACTTTCCAGGTATCCTGGTTACAGAAAAAGATTGATGAGCAGAAAAAAAGAAACAAACTTTAATTGTTTCTGATTAGAAGCTGTACAATCCGGACTGACTTTAACAAATGTGCTATAGGCTCAGCTGGAAAATAGTGAGCTTTACAAGACTGATTTTGTTCCAAAGGCTTTCACAGACCTCAACCAATCCTAAGGCTAATTAGCACGGCTAGAATTTTAAAAACATTTGTTAAATGTTGTCATTGCTAACATATACCTGTTTTAGAGCATGGTGAGTAGCGAGAATGCAAAGTTATTGTTACCTCTAAAAAGAAAAATGTGAAGATGTGATATTAGCATGAGCTATATAGTATCTCCAAAAGTTGATTCTGTTCATCTGGACTTTACGTTTTGTGGGAAAAACGTTTCGTCACTCATCCAATTGACTTCTTCAGTCTCAGCTGACTGCAGGTTTCCCCAATCTTATAAACAGTGCATGTATATGGTTACCTGCACCCTTGCAAAACTTTGCTAGACCCGTCCCTGCACAGTTACCAGCTGTCAGTAGAAAAGGATCCTGATGTTATTTGTCTCTTAGAAACAGTTCATAACTTCCCTTCAACTCATCCATGTCACCTAAAAGGTAAACCTGTTTCTCCATCACCTGTTCAGCTCTGATGATTCAGTAAGGACATCTCCTGGTTTCATCTTCACGTTTCCCTCTCACCACATATCCAAACCGATATCAATGACCAGCAGCTGTTACAGCTGTGGCTCCAGCCAACATCAGCTGAAACTAGAAAGCAATATTAAATAAATTCTAACAGCAGCTGATCAAGCTTTAACCTGCTGCTGTTGTTTAGAGCGACCACCGCTGTTTTCCTCTTTCTGGCTCGAAATGTGTGATAAACAAACAAGAGAGAAGCAGGCAGAGCTGTGTTCAGTTTAAGAGAGAGGTTTTTGATACCTGAGAAGGAGTGCAGCAGCTCCATGGTGTCTGTGGCACAAGCAAGGTAACCATCAAGCTCAACTGCACTTTGCAGCCTTCTGGAGATTGGTCTGGAGAAGAATTCATCTTCATCAGATGACTCTCTTTGCTGATCCTCACTCTCATGCTCTGTCGTTTCAAGATGTTGTTTGATGTATGTCAAGGCTGTAATTGCAAGTAGATAACACAATTTTGTTATTTACATTTCAGTGATTATTCCTGAACACAAATTTAAAAACGGCAAATTCTCAAAAAGGATTGTTTAGTATTCAGGACAGACCATCAATAACTTACAATGTATTAGGTGAAATACTAACTTAAGCATGTGTTCAAATGTAAAAATACACAAAAATGGGATCACATGAATCCTTACCAGCCTCTGTTACATCTGCTCTGTCAGTCCAGGAAGTCTTGAACTTGGGTAAGAGGACTGCAGCTGCAGCCAACTCTGGATCCTCCATCATCGCTCCAAAATGCTTTTGAAGGCCATTTTGCAGGGCTCTGATGAGTGGCACGCATGTCTTGCTTGATGTCTCCAGCCTGCTAAGTTTGGACAGTAGTTGTTGGATTACTGGCAGGAGCCATCCCATAAAGGAAGTGGACTCAGACTGAAGAATGTTTGAAGCTTTCACCAGTGGCTTCATGGTGGTACAGTACTCCCTAAGGAATGCAACTTCTGCAGGACTCAACCTGTAAGACACAACAACAAAACCCACCATGACTATAATAGGGATCTTCTGATTTAATATTAAGAGTCTGCTCACGTTTTTAACCATCCATTAAGGAAAATTCACAAAATTTGCAACCATATTGGTAGGTGTCCAATTTTACTCACATTTTCACCTTGAACTCCTCACAAATGCTCCTGATGGCATTTTCCCCCTTCTCATCAATGATGCGTATTATCCTTTCAATGGCAAGGTAGGTTGAATTCCATTGTGTTGCATTGGGACGAATGATCTGTAGTTCACACTTGTCCTCTACCACTTCATTAGCCAAATGAGACCGGCCAGTTTTGTTCCAAATGGCCTGGCATTTTGCAAAGGTTGCACGGGAGAGCCTCTTGTAGGTTTCATTCATGCTCTCTGCTAGGGCAGCATCAGATGTTGCCACAAGGTTTAGCAGGTGACATGCACATCGCTGATGAGGCGGGAGTTGATACTCCAAACCAGAGTCTTCATCAAGAATTGCACTTGCCTCATGGTAGTCAATATGGTCAGTCAGGTCAATAGTTTCTGGGTCTGCTTCATCTTCAGCTTCATCTGCATCATTTTGTGCCCCAAACATGTGGAAGGCCTTGACAAAGTTGGATCCACTATCAGTTGTGGTTCTTACAACTTTGCCTCTAATCTTGTATTGGCAATGGATATCATCAAGCGCACCAGCAAGCATGTCAAATGTGTGAGACCCTCTCAATCTTTTGCATGCTGGTGCTGCAGATCTTCTTTCCAGGGACTCTTCCTCTATCCAATGGCATGTGACTCCAAGGTAACTTTTCTGATGAGCTGACCAACAATCAGTAGTGGTAGCAACAAATTTGACTTTATCCAATGCTGCAACCAAAGTCATCTTCATGTGATCAGCAGCTTCACAGATTCTGGCACGGACAGTGGGTCTGGAGATGACTTTGGCTTGAGGTTGTAATGTGGTAACCAATTCTTTGAAAGATGGCTGTTCTAGCACTGCAAATGGCTGTAGACCCTCACATGTGAAATTGATGACAAGCATGTCAACAGTTGCTTGTGGAACATGTTTGTTTGCAGCTCTCAACATCAGGTCTGGTAACTTGGCTTGTGTATTTGCTGAGAGCTTGTTTGGTGTGGCTGTGGTCTTTCGCTGACGAGATGTTGATGCCACAGTGATATTGTACTGCTCAATCTTCGATGGATGTTTCCTCTGTAGAGATAAATATTATCATACGTCAGGTTCATACATTACTTCATAACATCACTGTGATTAACACTACAGGAAAACACATTTTTAAAACATCATTCAACTAGACATGAGCTAATCTTTGATTGTTTAGCATAGTATAAAAGAGTGGTGAATTTGGTCAAATCTTGCAGATATATTGCTGTATTTATTTACAAATGTAAACCAATTTTGAACGATCATTGCAAAAAACATGAATTTCTGTATACATTCTAAGTTCTGTAATCTGTATACTATTTATAAAAAGAGTATCGACCAATGTATCAGTATCTAAAATTTTAACTCCTTTTTATCAGTATCACCCTAAAGTTTTCAGTATTAGTCAGGTTCTAAAAATACTAAGAGAGCAAAATATGTGTATATAGCAAATGTAATTTAAGAAAAGGGATCACATACACAAAAATGCTGCCCATACAGCTAACAAATAAAAACAATCCACATTATGTTCTTTGAAAAATATATCATATCGGGAAATATATAACCCTACTGATTAAGAGCCACGTCACTATGATAGACCTATATCAGGCCAATGATCCTGATCAACTGATCCATCAATTGGGCTCTGGTACATGTCAGCTGAGAGCTGGAAGATTAATTTGAGATGCAGCTCAGCACTGTGTTCAAGTTTTGTTTTTGTTTTTTATATAGGCCAGCTGATTGTAGGCCTGTGAGTTTTAAATGACTACAAATTTAATTTATTGTAATGACGGTGGTTATCCAAATAATAAGCTAAAACATTCCTACGAATTTAGCTGTTCAGTGGTGACGCACGAATCCTACTTCCGGGTCTAAAGTAGTCTGCGTTTAATATGGCTTTTGTATTGTTAACATGTTTAATGTTATGTATTTTCTTCTATTTGATCTCAAAAAGCTCCTAAAACAGTCAGTGATCACTGTTGACCTCCCTCGGCTTTTATTACCGCTAATCATTTATTTAAGCTCAGTTTTTAAAACCTTAGTATGTAACTACAGCCCAGCCCATGCAGCAGTATATGAATGACTAACCTCGTATTGTGGATGGATTATCTCAGCATCCTGCCATGCGATTACATTTGTTCCTGATCACCGAGAACACTCACATTAACGTTTATGGAGTGGAAAAAAGTTAGCTTGTTTATATTATGCTAACATAGCTGTGTCGCTAGCGGTCACGTAGCACATCATTATATACCAGCTAGCCAAACTTCAGTAACCCTACAAACGTCACTGCTGTTTAGTTTTCTGTCTTCATTTATGCTGGAAGTGATAGCAGAGCTGTACATTTGAATTTGTTTCCAAAACCCTGCAGTCAGGACATGCTATATTGTATTTAGATAGAAGCTAGCGAGCTAACGCCCTGCTAACTTCTAACTCTGTTAAATGTCATAAATTCCGTTTTCATGGATGCCTGGATGTTAAACTCAATTGTTACACCTGGTAGAGCAGAACGCTGATCATTTTATTAAAAATGAAAGACTTTAGACAGTTTTTCAACTCTCAGTAATGCCATAGTGATCGTTTGATATATGGACCTGCAGCGGAGTTTAGACCCAGACACGGCTAGTGAGGTCAGACTGAACAACCGGATAGTTCTATCACGTGCACGTGTACACGTTGACAACCGTAACCATGGCCGCCGAGGGTATATAAATGCTTCACAAGGTTCCAAACGTCTGTTTACACTTGCTCGTGGACTTGTTTCGACCTGCTCCAACCTCAGCCTGTGGAAAGCTAAGTTTTGCAAAACATTTTACTGGAAGCGGATATAACTTGAACGCATAACAAGTACTTCATCTGTCGATCGTTTGTACTTGTTTTTGTTTTTCAAGTTTGAAGATGGCTCGCCGTGGACCCGGACTCCCCGACTGTCACCTGGACTTCGCTGCAGGTACGTTTGAAAATTTCTTTAAATGTAAATTACTGTAATAATTTAACAAGTTCCAGTGTGAATATCAAGTTTTAACGTGATCAAATATGTGTATTCAAGATTGTTTCCCGTAAATTGTTTGTATGTTTTAAATTTTCCGGGAGAGGTGTAGAAATTATTAACGACTGATGTATGAATATGAAAAAAAGGTGTTACTTTGACTTGAAGGCTTCAAATTTGACACTTTTCTTTAAAATGAAATGGTTAAAAATAGCTTAATGGACTAAAATTTGTAAAATGCCCAAAAATCAGTTTCTGTGGTAACGGCATCTTCAAGATGTCATGGCCTCAGAACACGCAGGCGTAAACACACAGATCCAGGTCCCCTCCTGACATCCTTTTCTTCTCCGGATCAAAGGCTTTATTGACATAAACTATATTTTTTCTCTGCTGCAAAACACAAAGATAAAAAAATACAAATAAAATAATATCAAAAGAATATGAAAACAGTAGTAATAATGGCATTAAGACCCATCTTCTGTTACGGTAATGCTTTTAACCTTATTAGATAGCAGAGAGAGATATTGTACACGGGGATATTTACACAGGGATAGCATGTTTACCACAGATTAGATGTATCTGTCCTCACGGCACATTTCTAAATATGTGGATTCTGAGTTAAGAGTTTCTGTTTGTTTGTTTGTTTGTTTGTTTGTTTGTTTTTGACTTGACCATCATTTTCAGACATACCTGCAGAGCTTTGTGTGTGCAATTCTTACTCTTGCCAAGGAGGTTGTGTTTTTATTTTAAAAAATAAATAAATAAATAAATAAATAAATAAATAAATAATATATATATATATATATATATATATATATATATATATATATATATATATATATATATATATATATATTATAGCTTATATATATATATATATTATAGCTTATATATATATATATATATTATAGCTTATATATATATATATATTATAGCTTATGTATATATATATATTATAGCTTATGTATATATATATTATAGCTTATGTATATATATATATATATATATATATGTGTGTGTATATATATGTGTGTATATATATATTACATTCCTAATGTTATTTTAAAATTGTTTCCTCACAGGGCGTCTTGACTATGTGGTTGAACGCCCTGCAGAAGCTCAGGACACTGATACCCAGCGTATCAGCGAAGGTGAGTATGGTGAGTATTTTATCCCTCTCTCACCCTCACCTTCTTCTCATGAAGCATCAGATGCAGATGTCGGTGAACAGCAAGGTGAGTATGGTGAGTACCGCCCCTACTTACCTGTAGATGATGAAGAGGTGAGTGAACAGACTGACAGTTCATCTGACTGGAACGACTCAGAAGAGTGGGGGGATTGGCTTAGCGATGACTCTGGGTATGACACCATGGATGAGAGAGATGATTCCCCTCTCATCCGGGAGCACCCTCCAGAGCCGTTTTGGCACGATTGGCAACGTCCTATTGCTCCAGGTGCTGCCCCCATCGCCATGCCGCCTTTCGGCCAGGCCAATGCCCCACTCTTCCCTCGAGTTGTTGCCCCAGTTGGTGATCCGCCAGCTGCTCCTCCCTCAGCTGCTCCCTCTGCTGCTCCCTCTGCTGCTCCCTCTGCTGCTTCTTCCTCAGCTGCTCTCTCTGCTGCTCTCTCTGCTGCTCCCTCTGCTGCTTCTTCCTCTTCTGCTCCCTCTGCTGCTCCTTCCTCTTCTGCTCCCTCTGCTGCTTCTTCCTCAGCTGCTCCCTCTGCTGCTCCTTCCTCAGAAAAGAGAAGCAGAGAAGACATCTGCACCGAAGAGGTAAGTGCAAAGAGGTGCAAGGTGAGTGACCAGTTTGATGCCCCTTCAACATCCTCAGGTAGTTTTGGAGTCAGATGTTTCTGGGAGAGGCTTTTTAACCTTTCCCTTGATGACAGTGACTCTGATTAGTTTATGTTAGAATGTGTTTTTAAACTTTGCCTTTGTGTTTTTACAGATATAAGAACATCTGACTTGCACATGTGAAATGTATTGTTTTTTTCTTGAATAATATATGTTTTTCCCAAGCCCTAATTCACCATGCAGGACAAAGGTAAGTCTGTACTTAATCTCAACACAAATAAGTAGAAAAGGTTTAAAAATGATGCAGTGAACTGACTGTAGTCTCTTGTTTTTACATAAGATATAGCCTGTGGCTAAGAATTCAACACTTCAGACACTCAACATCCAAGATGGAGCAAACACCCCACCCAGAAGACAGCCTTACCCCGACCAACCCGATGAGAAGGATGGATGACCAAGTGAAAAACGGGAGAGTGGTGCTGTGTTCCAACTATGTAAGTTATCACCTCACATTGACAACAAACTGTATTGAAGACAAAATTCTTCCAATAGTTGGTATAAATCATCATCCTATGTCAGCAGCACTGTAGGTTTAGCTTTATTTATATTTTTCATGTGTATACGTTGGGTTTAAAATTGCTTTTTAACAACATACTGCAGCTACCAACAATGAAAATGCTGTTTTGTGTTAAAATGACGTCTTTCTCGTGTTATTACTTTGCAGGGCAGCTGAGAGTGGACAGAGCTGCACAGAGGACCAAAGATCCACTCTCAGCACTTCATACCTGACTGGCCACAGCACCAACCCTCCTCACCCTGGGTGAGGAGGGTCCTGACCCCGCCTGCACAGAGGGAGTTGTGAACATGCACTTCTGTGTCGGTGGGTTTAGGATCCTCCTCACACTCACACTGATGAAGACTGTCACTGGAAGATGTCTCCATTGCATCAGCAGGACGTAAGCATTTGTAAAATATTACAGTTTGTGATGTTTTATACATATTTTTATTGCATCATTTAAAACTATGAGATATAAAATAAACCAAGTTTCATAACATTTTCTGTGTATTTAGTGGTTTTCTTAATAGGTTATTTGGAACATCATTGCAACCTGTCAGCTTTTTATTGAGGATTTAGAAAGTTGCTGGTGGCCCGAGTGTGTAGAGTGGGGTGTTGTTTTTGTCACATGGTGAAAGTGACCTCATGGGGAGCAAAGAGAACAACTGAACAATTTGGGGATTCACAGACTTTCGTAATCGCTAAAAACAATTAATAAAAATTGTTCTGTGTGAACTAAAAGCTCAAATATAAACCATCCTGACACTGACACAAATGATCTGCTGTTTATAAGCAGGACAGTGTTTTCATGAGCCTGGATGAAGCTAATTTGCATGAGTTTAACCTGCTGGTCAAAAACTTGCATGACTCTGATATCACTCCAACTTTCTTCTGTTTATTTATTCATTTTTGCTAATTGTAGTAGATTAATATGTTCACCAACTGATTGTTGGCCTGAATGTTTGAATGTTTGCAGTTTCAGGTCCTACTGATCAGTTTTAAGTATTGTAGAAAGTGAGCAGCAATTTAATCAAGTCCTGGGATGAAATGGGACAAAAGGGTAATGTGACAGCCACATTAGTTCCCTTCCCTCGTTTAACAATGTGTAAGCAGACTGCTTTAACCTGCAATTTACTGCATGTTGTTAGGCTGCATGGTACAACCACAGTCTGCTAACCACCCGTGGTGATCGAAGGTTTTGAGGTCTTGCTTGAGCTACTGATGAAGTTTTATCAAAGCTTGTTAAGTTTCCCAACCACATTTTATCCTGATGGTCCAAGGCTTAAATCTTTATGCTCACAGACGTACTTCTGTAATTAATCAGTGACCGATTTATTACTTTAAGTTACAGTGTGAGGGGCATTAATGAACATAAATCAGATTTAACTCAACTTTTGCCTCTGTCAGTGCGCCCCAGGGCAGCTGTGGCTACAATGTAGCTTGCCATCACCAGTGTGTGAATGGGTGAATGACTGAATGTAGTGTGAAGCGCTTTGGGGTCCTTAGGGACTGATCTGATCTGTATCTCAAAGTATCCTTGGACACGATACTGAACCCCAAACTGCTCTTTCATGTGTCCATCAGAGTATGAATGTTAGATAGAAAGAACTTAGGTACAGAAAAGTGCTTGTATGAATGGGTGAATGAGGTGTATAAAGTACTTTGAGTGCTTGAGTAGAAAAGTGCTATTTAAGAACAAGGATGTGCAAGAATTTGCTAGACACGCTCTTCTTTTTCCAAAACTAAAAATGTTATTTCAAATTTGGCAGCCTGTGTGTCAAAGAGACTGAAGAGTAACTAAAGGGCAAAGTCCAGGAATACAGCCAAACTCAGGAGATCAGTTAGGAGCACAACTGAGCAAAGGTGATTCAAAAAAATGGAGAGAAACTCTGCCATGCAGTGCCATGCTGAGCAGACTGGTTTACAGCCACAAGAGAGACTCAGTGTTCGCAGATCATAAAATCTTCAGGGAGCAAAGCTCTCAGAGAAGCTATAATGCAATCCACAGATAGAATACAGTCAATAAGCTCCAAGTGAAATGTTAAACAGTGCATGGATAGCTTTTTGTTCAGCTTTTTCTTCGTATCCTTTTTCCCCCTTTCTAAAGTCTCAGAATCAGAATCAGAATACTTTATTGATCCCTGGGGGAAATTATTTTTTGTTACAGTGCTCCATTTTAAACCAACAACCAACCTCTTCAGAGGCTTTGCAATTTGTCAAACAGCAGCTGGTAAAAAGGCTTTTGCAGTGAGGCAGGGAGCCTGTTCAAACCAGATTATGCTTGATTTGATGACTGCAGAGAACTTGGGGCTGACAGCTCCGATTCGGATCGGTTCTCCCTTGAAAAGGCATTAGTGTGTTCTGTCATGGCAGGATTTCTGTTCAATGTGCAGGTAGATTGAAATCAAAGGGCACCAAAGACACCCAAACCTGAGGGATCATTACGTGACACCCAAAGCATCTGAGCAGTCTTATTCCTTCATCTGTACCAAATTACTCAGATTCACAGACGTCGTGCACAGCAGACCTGCAATACAACGATGAATAACAGGAGTTACGCCTGCGTTTGACAGGTCAAAATGTCACAGGGAGCAGTTCAGTTAAGTTTCATTCCCCTCCAGAAATCACTTCATGCATGATTATCAGGAACCTTTGAGTAATGACAGCACTTAAGTGAGTGTTTCCTTACCATATTCCACTTTGTCACCAAGTTTTAGGATGAGAACGTTTTTTTTCTACTTTATTTTTTTTTTATATCGTTGTTATTATTTCTGTTGTAATTTGTGTTTGTTTTTTGTTTGTTTGTTCAGTTTTTCAGCCTTGTTGCATTTTTTTCTATTTCCGTTGTGTTTTATTCAACTTCTGTTACATTTTGCAGGATTTTGCAGCTTTTTCTATTGACGGGTGTTTTCTTCAGGGCCACCATATTATCATTATCTTTAAAACTGCATTTGAAACTTAATGCTGAGTTTTTACTTTCTGCAGTTGAAGTTATCTAAAGAAACTGTGTGTGGGTGCAGCTGAAAAAACGTCTTTTGGCAAATAACACAGAAATTCTGAAATCCTCTACTGCTTATATCAAAGAGAATAAAAGAAACCAAAGCTAAACTCTAAAAGATTATTTATTTCAGCTTGTTTACAGTTATCCACACCTCACAGCTTTTTATGGGTTGATAGTTTTCCTGATCCAATCTGCATACTCAGGATCACAGAGGTCCATGAAGGCAGCCGGTGCTCTGCATACAAAGTCCAGATCTCCCACAAAAGAAGAGACCCCATAAATCCTGCCATTATGAACCACTCCTCCACCAGAGTCTCCCTGCAAGACAGAAATACAGTTTCCCAGGTTTATAAAATCTTTCTGTATTTTGAATGTTTAATAAATGCAGCTGTGAGCTGAGGGATCATGCAAACTCACTCGACATATATCTTTCCCAGAACTTTGTCCACAGAACCAGTGCTGATAGCTCCTGACTCGGTGGACCTCGGGCAATTATTTCTGTAAAATATCATTGAGCTCTGTACAGCTGACAACCTCAGTCTCTGCACAGTGAAGAGAGGGTGATTCACCAGGTTCTAGAAAAAAGGGACAATTAGTTCAGCTTAAAGCACTTTTTAAAAAATGATGCAGATTTGTATTTTATGCAGAAATGCAGCAGAAAGAAATAAAATGGTCTGAGCTCACAGGAAAAGCTTGTTTTTACTTTGAACACATTAGAAATGAAGCAAAATACAATTTCAGTACAAATATCTGCAACATCTCTTTACTAATAAAGTAACAGTTTGGATGGTTTGTTTTCTTTTTTCTTAATACAACAAATTTGTTAAAAATCATCTTCCTTCTTTTCTCATTAGCTAGTCCAGTGGTGGCACCATAACCTGCGACCTCAACTCTGGAATGACACAAGAAGTGTTTGGACACTTTTCTCTCCTTTTTTTGTCAGTTACATACAAATACATATATTGATTGTTTTGCACGTTAACTTTGAAATGTTGCCCTGAGGCCTGTACTATGAAGCAGGATCTCATCTCTCCAGGTAACTTCAGAGTTCTATATGAAGGATTTTGACTTCTTACCAGAGAAAATTGTAAGAGTAACCCTGACCTGCTGTTATATTAGTTATGTCCTTTATAGAGTTTTAGTCACCACTTTATCATCACGCACCACACCTGGCTAGCATGCTTGCACTGTGCTTGCTCAGCGCATTGGGACACCATTCAAGCTCACTGCAGCACATGCTACTTCCTGTTTTAAAGGGCTTTGTAGCAGCCCTTGTTACATGCGTGGGCACGGAGCATGAAGCAGAAAGCACAGCTTAAAAGAGAAGTTGATATACCCGGCGGCGTGACACTGACTGGTGTTTTACACCCTTTTTGGCTCCTACCTCAAAGCACACTGTGCGCTGTCGATCTTACGTGCTGCACAGTAATGTTTAATATTTAGTATTTACAGTTATATTCCCATATATCATTGTGATGTTGTTTATTCTATTGCTCTCGTTTTCTTCTGCTTGTTTTCTTTTTTCATTCTCAGCAGGTGAAATTAAAAAAGTATCTATTGTTAGCTAGTTTATTGTTTATTGTTTATTTATTGTGTCATTCTTTCTCCCTGTCCTATCCCCCAGTCATGTCTGTCCCGTCTTTAAAAAACAAAAATAAAATAAATACATAATTATAATAAAGGTCAATCAAATGGACCAATATGGCAAGGCCATGATGATCCACTTGGTAAAGTAAATCCACTTGGCATCTTTCTTGGCCTTCAGACAACAATTCTGATTGCTAAAGATCCAAACCGGACAACAAAAAAACAAACAAAAACAAAACAAAACATTTCTATGAAAAAAAACAAAACAAAAAAACACAGAAAACCGTACATTTGCACTCAATGCTTGAACTTAACGCTGCTACTGTATTTGTTTTTGTCCCTGTTAGCCTTTATGAGCAGTGGCTCAGGAGGCACAGACCATCTCCACGTGTTGAGCCAATATTTTATGTGTATTTACTTAGGTGATTATCTTTTCATATACAGATATAGTGTTTTAATGGGGTATTTATTTTAATGAATATAATCATACATAAAAATGTGAGCAATATCATTTATATAGATCTGTTTTAGTGCTGTGATTCCCCACAGCATGCCCCAACAGAGATCCCAATACCTCTGAGTGTTTTCAATCTGAATGAAAATAAGTAAGCAGCGGAAGGGGAGGCCACCGGTGTTCATGAAATCAAGCTTCATGAATTCAGCAGAGGCTTGTTTAGGATTTTAGATTTCTCGTTAATTCAGGAAGAGAGAACAAAAGCTCTCCTATTATTCTCTTTGTGGCTGTTATTAAATTCTGGCGACGATGCAGTGATATTGTTACAGCCCTACTCTTTACATCTGATTTTATTTTTTCTCATTAGGAGTTTTCCTGTTGAAACATTTTTGGCTGTTGTCATCGTCTGTGTGCATTGTCTGTGTTTCCAGGCCAGAAACCGTAGCGGACAGGTGGGCTACGTCCCGGAGAAATACCTGCAGCTGCCCTCCTCCAACAGCCTGCTGAGCATGCTGCAGTCGCTGGCCGCGCTGGACGCCCGATCCCAGTCCTCCAGCAACTCCACCGAACCTGAAACCGAACTCCCAACCGGCTCCGTCACCTCACACTATTCAAAGCACATTTATATGATGGCTAAAGTGGTGAATGTGGATTATTAAAGGAGGACATTGCATTACACTATCTGTAGATGTCTTTATTATTGTGATCATGACAGGTTCATAAAATAAAACCAGACAGGTTGAGAAAAAAATTATGGGGACCTGCATGAAGATATGCTGACATTACTTGAAACAAGAGGTTCCTACTGAAATTTTACATGTCATGTTAGCTAGTCACAGCTGTATATGGGCTGGGATAAAAAGCACAGCATCCCTTCTGCTTCCTCTTTTTCTAAATCAGAAAGCGTTGTTTGATGTCTTTTGATTTAACATGAGCATTTTTTTCGTAGTGTTAGTTAAACATGCGGTGTTAAGAACACCACGTGACTGATAAATCAGTGTCTCTGTGCGCCAGTGTGGAGTTGTGTCCAACCTGACTGTTGGCGATGACGAGGAAGCGTCCCACCACATCATCAACATTATAGTCTTCAAGATCAGGATCGTCTCTGATAGGTGGGTCACTGCAGAGCTGGTCCCAGCAGAAGCCCTCAGGAGGGTTGTAGCCATTAGGAAGGATCCCTGTTGGTTAACGGGGGCAAGCGGTTAAAAAATAATGTGACACCGTCCTGTTGCTGAGTCCAGAAGTCATTAACATAAAGGGATGAAGAAAGAAACTTTGCATACCAGTAAAGAGGTCAGCCATTGGAGGAGTGAGGCTGTCGGAGGCTCTCCATAGAAGCTCCTGCTCCTTATTCCTCATCCTGCGAGCCCGGTCTTGATAGTCTAGACGACCAAAGAAGAAGCCATCGAATCCCATCTGCAGCAAAAGACAGACAGTTAATGGTTAAAGGAAAGTCAAATGGAAAGCCAGTGAACTAAATTGTGCCTTCATGTAATAATGCAGCATTCTGGAAATAAGCCCATTTGATTCATTGCAGAGCAGCAAATCTGATAATGACGATACAGCCAAAAATTTGTAATGAGAAAACGGAGAGTCTTTCTCGACGTGAGTGCTACCTTCTAACTCTAATTAGCCTCAACTCTCTTCTTTAACTGATAAATTCTCCCATTTTAAGTCTCACTAGAAATCAGGCCTTCCTTAAGGTGACCAATTATGCTCATCCTTCTATTCTGCCCTATACTGCTGATATTAAACATGGCCAACGTTTGAAAGTGTGACAGTGAATGAGCTGAGCAATTCTGAAGCGTGACTCGTGCAAAACTCGAAGAATAAACATAAAGAGCTATGCTACCTGTGCAAACATGGAGGCGTGTTCCCGGGCGTGGCCAAAGGGGTCGATGTGCCAGGCGACGCGGGGACGGCCACAGGCTCCAAAAGTCTCATTAAGGAACCTCAGACCAATGGTCATCTGGTCTATGACGGCGCTGTAGTGTGTGGCAGCCTCGTCGCTCATACACCAACCACCATTCACAAATTCCAGACGGCCTGCGGGAGGAGCAGCTTTTGGTAAGGATGCACTGAAACACTTAACGCAGCTGTATAGTACTGAATGGGTATTTACCTTCATTAACCAGCTGTTTGACTGTCTGCTGCATGCTGGAGCTCTGACTCTTCCACCAGTGGTAGAAAAAGGCCGTCTCCACATAGATGAACCTCCTATCTGGATTCTTCCACAACTGATCCACAACTGAGTCCAGGATGTACTGAACACCAGCGTGCTGGATGTCATTACGATCTACGCGCACAAATGTGCACAGATTTAGGACAAAAGAGACGTTATTTTGTCAATGCTTCAAGAAGTGGTCAGAATTTAGTTGCTGTGTGTCACAGTTTGAAAAATATTTATTTACACTAACGTATCTTAACAGCAAGAAAGTATATGTGCTCATCTGCATTCATGCATATGCCCAAACAAACCACCCTCATTGCAGATGAGTTCTGCTTACATATTAACCCAGACTGGAAATCAATATCAGATGACGGTCACCTGCACAACACCTGGCCTTACAACTTACTATAAACAACATGTGACATTAAAATATGCAAGCTCGACAATCAATTGCACTAAAAGCATAAAACTCTAAAGCAATGAAGAAGTAAACTGTTGCAGTAAACAGTACATTATGAGGCAGCGTGAAATACACGACAGAGTATAAAATTAAACGAAGGTGTTTTAATATCGTCTTCTGGTACATTTCGACAGTGGCTCGGGCCACTTCGGGGGTGGGGTGCCCTCGGCCTCTCGGCCTGGGGCTCGGTCACTCTGGCGCAGCTGGCTGCCGGCGGAGCTCACGGGCAGGTCACTGCAAACCCCCCTGGCTTCTGCTCCACAGCTGCTGAGTGACCCCTCATCTGGGGCTCTCCTCAGCTCTTTCTGGGACAGTGGCACAGCTGCCCCTCTGTTGGTCTTCCTTGGTCTCTTGTGCTCTGAGGGCCTCTGGATGTCTGGAGTCTTGATCTCCTCCATACCTGCTTCATGCCCTGGAGGAGGGGGCTGTGGCTCCCCACACCCTCTAGCAGATCATTACATGAAGGAACCTTTTAAAAACAAGCGCGCTCATGCTCACAGGTGTACACACGAGTGCTCACACACACAAACTACACCCTTTTTGGCTCCTACCTTAAAGCACACTGTGTGCTGTCGATCTTACGTGCTGCACAAAAATTGTTTAACATTTAGTATTTACTGTTATATTCCCATAGATCATCGTGATGTTGTTTATTCTATTGTTCTAGTCTTCTTCTGCTTGTTTTCTTTTTTCTTTCTCAACAGGTGATCCAGGAAAAGAAAAAGTGAAAAAAAAGGTGATGAAGCAGATTTTCATTGTCTTTTCTCTCTATCTCTTTTCTCCTTTTTCTTTCCCTCTCCTTCTGTTAACTTTCTTCTGAACTTTTCTTCTTGTTTTTCTTTCCCATCCCCGAGTCCAGTCTGGTCTGATTACAATATCTTAGAATAAAAATAACTAATAAAGATCAAATAAACTATGACAATCAAGTGGGCCAGTATAGCAAAAGGCCCACTTGGGAAAGTAAATCTGTTGGGCATTTTTCTTGGCCTTCAGACAATAATTCTGATTGCTACAGTGCCAGACAGGACACAAAAAAAAAAGAAAAAAAAAGATACATTTCCACATTTCGCACAGCCCCAACAACAGACAGTAGTTCGAACATGAGTGATGGCTGTCACTCCAGTTCACATTCAAATCAAATCCAGAGATCATGTGAATGAACCACCATTAAAACACATCATAGGGCTTTAAAGCAGGAGGATAACGCTGCTGGTCACAAGACCCACAATCACTTGTAGCAGCAATCAGGAAGATATTTAGTACCAGTCAATAGAGCAGATTAACTTGCATCAGCAGAACTACTAGAGTAAATAGAAACATATGCAAACATTTGACAGAGTAAACACAGAGCAGGAGGTTGGCTAATAGCTTCACAGTGTTTTTTCTGTATGTGTCACACTGACCTCCATAGAAGTACTGGTCCACAGTCTTGAGCCAGCCAACGTCATCATGTGTGTGCGGGACCAGGTGGACATTCAACATGCCCGGCTTGGTGGCATGACATGACTGCACACAGACACACACTCTATGAATACAGCTGTACTGCTCTGTCGGAAGAGTCATAATGTCGACAAATATTCACTCCAAAAAGTGATCGTCTGCCAAAAATATTTTCTTTCTTTCTTTCTTTTTAAATTATAAATATGTATTTATTTGATTTGATTTTCGGTTGTTACAGACGGGACAGACATGACTGGGGGATAAGACAGGGAGAAAGAATGAAAGAAAGAGAGGGGGAGAAAGAAAAATAGAGGGGAGAAGAGATGGTGAGAAAGGTACGCAAGATCGACAGCGCACAATGTGCTTTGAGGTAGCAGCCAAGAAAGGTGTAGTTTGTGTCTGTGAAAACCCGTGTGTCCGCCTGTGTGCACACCTGTGTGCACACCTGTGTGGATCAGCATGCTTGTATTCAGTTCAGTTCAGTTCAGTTCATTTTTATTTCAAACATTTCAAACATGTGCCTTCACAATCATTACAAAATATCATTCCATTATTTGTTTGAAAAGGAGTAGGCTGAAGTATTTACTTATTTGTCCCTACCCCCTCAAGTTTTACCTGTCATTCATTTAATTTTTTTTTTTGTCTTAAATTAAACAAACAACATATGAAACATATAAACATATGAAGTAAAACAAAACATAACATACATAAATCAAAAACAAGAAATTAGCAAGCCCCACCACAGTATAGTTTCTTTCATATGAAAAATACAGAATGTGTATATTTGCAGATACACAAGTTATGGAAAAACAACAAACCAAAACAAAACAAAAAAACAAAAAAACAACCAAAAAAGAACCGCAACACCATTACCAGCAACATTACCATCCTGGGTTAACCCCGTTTTCTTCATTCTTATACTTATTTAAAATTAGGTTTTTATATTTTACTTTAAACTGTTTTATGTTTTGACTGTCTTTTATTTCTTCTGTTAGACTGTTCCATAATTTAACTCCTGAAATTGAGATTGACATAGTTCTTAAAGTCTTGGAATTTAATAGCTTGCATTTTGACAAAGAGTGCATTTGTATGGTCCCTGTACCCTACATTATTTATTAATCTAATGGCCCTTTTCTGTATTATAGTTATTGTTTGTGTGTTACTTTTGTATGTGTTTCCCCAGACCTCTACACAGTAGCTCATATATGGCAGTAGTAAAGCACAGTATAAAATGTGCAGTGCTTTCTGATCCAACATATGCTTTGCTTTTCCCAGGACGGCAATGCCCCGTGCCAATTTCCCCCGAACATAAGTAATGTGTGGCTTCCAACAGAGCTTGTGGTCAATGATCACCCCAAGAAATTTTATTTCATTTACTCTTTCTAAATATACATTGTCAACACATATTTCTACTTCGATGTTTTTCTTTTGGTTTCCAAACAACATAAATTTGGTTTTATCGAGATTCAATGATAATTTATTTATATCAAACCACTTCTTTAATATCGTTAATTCCTGTGTGATCATTTCCAAAACCTGTGGCAATTCCCCACCTGCACACAGTATATTTGTGTCATCTGCAAATATTACAAACTTTAAAATCTCCGATACTCTGCAGATATCATTTAAGTACATAATAAACATTTTTGGACCCAGTACTGAACCTTGCGGTACTCCACAAGCTATATCCATCAAATTAGATTTATATTCATTTATTTGTACATATTGTTGCCTATTCCCTACATAGCTTTTTAACCATTCCAAAACCACTCCCCTAAACCCGTACTTTTCCAGTTTTTTTAATAGAATTTCATGATTAACAGTATCAAACGCCTTCTTTAGATCTAAGAAAACTCCGAGCGCATACCTCTTATTATCCATACATTCCGTTATCTTTTCCATTAGATCTATCAGTGCCAAAGCTGTTGATCTGTTGTTTCTGAACCCATACTGACTATCTGTCATTAATTCATATTTTTCCACAAAACTGTCAAATCTTTTTATGAAGAGTTTTTCCAGTATCTTAGAGAACTGGGAGAGTATTGACACTGGTCTATAGTTTGTAAAATGATGTCTTTCACCGGTTTTGTAAATGGGAATAACTTTAGCAACTTTCATTTTTTGTGGAAAAACTCCTTTTTGAAACGACAAGTTGAATATATATTTTAATGGTTTTACGATACCATCAATAACTGTCTTTACCGTTACCATATCAATATCATTCCAGTCTGTACTGGTTTTGTTCTTAAGTCCTCTAACCATGTCATAAATCTCTTTCTCTTCCACTGCTCTTAAAAACATTGAGCTACTATTCCTTTCAATATTTTCACCAGTGTCCCTTTCTATTCCATCAACCTTTATTTCTTCTGCCAGTTTTGGCCCTATGTTTACGAAGAATTCATTAAAGCCATTTACTATCTCCTCCATGTTATTAATACTTCTTGTCCCTTCTATAAAGTACCCAGGGTAATCATTATTCCTTGTTTCATTTTTGATTATTCTGTTTAATACATTCCATATATCTCTTGTGTTATCTTTATTGTGTTCTAACCTTTTAATGTAATACTCTCTTTTACAGGATCTCATTATATTAGTTAATTTATTTTTGTAAGTTTTATACTTCATTTCAGTTTCTATTGTTCTCTTTTTTATGAATTCTCGATATAAGGTATTCTTTTTTTTGCTGGCATTTTGTAGTCCTTTTGTCATCCATGGTCTTCCTGCATAGTTGTGTTTCCTATTGATTTCAATTACTGGGCAGTTTTTATCAAGTAATGTGTTAAATGTTCTTAAAAATCCTTCGTAAGCTTTATTAACTTCTGTTTGTTCATATACAATATTCCAATCTTGCTTTAAAAGTTCATTTCTAAGACAATTTAAGGTCTTCTCTGTTCTTATTCTTTTGTAAATAATCTTATGTCCATCGTTGTTCACTTTATAATGGCAATTATAAGATGCAAAGACTGGTAAATGGTCACTTATATCATTGATTAACAGCCCACTTGTTATCTTTCCTTCTATTATATTTGTAAATATATTATCTAATAGAGTTGCACAATGAGATGTTATTCTGGTCGGTCTTGTTATCAGTGGAAATAAACCGATGCTGTACATGGAATCAATAAATTCTTCTGTACTCTTATTATGATTTGGATTCAATAAGTCAATATTAAAGTCCCCACAAATAAACATTCTTTTCTGATTTATATTTGTAAATAAGTCCTCCATATTATCCTTAAATATCTCAATCTTAGATCCTGGTGTTCTATATATACAACTGACAATTAGGTTTTTCCTTTTTTCTATAATTATTTCCACTGATAAACATTCCATCACTCCATCAATAACAGTTGTCATTCTTCCCATTCTTTTGTACTTTAGGTTTTTATCAATGTAAAGTGCCACCCCACCTCCTTTCTTGTTGATCCTGTCTACATGAAGGAATTCATATCCATTTATTTTAAAGTCTTCTTCTTTTCCAGGAGTTATCCAGGTCTCCGATATGGCTATCACATTGAATGGCTGTTCAAACTGTGTTATGTAGTCTTTGATGGATTGAAAGTTTGCATATAAGCTTCGACTATTAAAGTGAACCATTGTTATACCCTGTTCTACCTTGAATTCCTTTTTAAGTTGCTCATTTGTATAATAATTGCATTCATTTGTCTTATTGTTAAAGAAATTACAATCAGGATCTATGTTGCTGTCATACATCAATGTCTTATTTTCAATATCTATATGAGTTGTTAGTTGAAAATTGTCAGACATCTGCGTTGGTTGTGCACTTGGACGGTCACATCATATTTAGCACTGCTTTGCATTTATCAGTTATATTTTTCTAGTTCAGTCATCTCTTTGATGACTAGAACCTTAGCCTGCTCTGGTGTTCCATTTAACTTAATGAATATTTTACAGTCTATTCAAAAGGTTTCTCCATGTAACGATCTGCTAGGGAGTGTGGGGAGCCCCCAGACATTCAGAGGCCCCAGAATACGAGGACCCAAGGAGGACCACCAGGGGTGCAACCGTGCCACCCTCCTGGGAAGAGCTGAGGAGAGCCCTAAACGAGAGGTCACCCAGCAGCCACAGAGCAGAGGCCAGAGGGAGTTGCAGTGGCGTGCCCGCGGGATCTGCCGGCAGCCAGCTGTGCCAGAGAGAATTGGGCCTCAGGCCCAGAGGCTAGAGGCCTGAGTGCACCCCACCTCCCGGAAGGGGCCCAGCCGGGCCACGGGCACCAGGCCCTGCCAGTTGGCCACCAGGAGTGAGTCGGCACATACATGAGCGCTCAGCCCCAGACACCAAGAACCACCAACACACCAACGTCTGAGGGCATCAGCCACTGGCAGGGAGTGCAGTGAGGGGAGATAGGCCTCCAAACCTCGGAGAGCCTGAGATGTTCCCAGAGAGGTGGAGTCTAAGACCCAAGCTGACATATAAACACAGACGGTGCATTCCCACCCCCATATACACAAACTCACCCGACGTGGAGACAGACACAAAGAGTCTAACTCTATATCTCAGGTCCAGGTACCCCCGCCCTCAGAGGGGCAAACCGGACCCGGACCCAGGAGATGTAACCCTTCTCTCTGGGGTGGAGGAAAGCAAACCGCCTCCTTATCTGCAGCAGCAGGGAGGCCCCGCATCCCAGACCCCAATCTGACGGCCAGCACCTCCTCCCAGTCCCCCTGCCCAGACGGTTAACAGAACGGGGGTGAGTGAAGACCCCAAACCTCCCTCCACCCGCTCATATGTAGTGTTGCTGCGTCCTGTTCTTAAGTGCATTTAATTATTACTGTCTGTAATTTTAAAAAGCAAAGTTTTCAAGAAATCAACATCCAGGTTTGCAGTTAAAGCCACAAACTCAATCTTCTACCAGTTAATTGTATAACAAACAACCTCACCAGATCTAATAGTACAGGAACAGATCGCTCAGGATTTGACAGGACCAAAACAACATCATCTGCATATATATTCCACAATCACATAGGGATGGGGGTGGGGGGTGGGGCTCGTGTTTAGAATTAGAATTAGAATTAGAATTCAACTTTATTGTCATTGCACATGCACAGGTACAGGGCAACGAAATGCAGTTTGCATCCATCCAGAAGTGCTTTAGTGATATAGATATATTACAATATATAATAGCAATAATATAGATATGTGGCTACAATGTAGCTTGCCATCACCAGTGTGTGAATGTGTGTGTGAATGGGTAAAAAAAAAAAAGAGGCAGCACGGTGGCACGGTGGTTAGCACTGTTGCCGCACAGCAAGAAGGTCCTGAGTTCAATTCCAACATCAGGCTGGGGTCTTTCTGTGTGGAGTTTGCATGTTCTCCCCGTGTTTGCGTGGGTTCTCTCCGGGTACTCCGGCTTCCTCCCACTGTCCAAAGACATGCAGCTTGTGGGGATAGGTTAATTGGATAATTCAAATTGCCACTAGGTGTGAATGGTTGTCTGTCCCTGTGTGTTGGCCCTGCGACAGACTGGCGACCTGTCCAGGTTGTACCCCGCCTTTCGCCCTATGACAGCTGGGATAGGCTCCAGCGCCTCCCGCGACCCTGAAAAGGATAAGCGAATGGATGGATGGATGGATAGATATGTAAGTATATTACAGAAATGGGTCTATTATGGTATGTTATAATGTACACGGTATGAAGTATGTTGTGAATATTCTATAACTATAAGTATGTACAGGCTGTAGTGAGTACAAGCTATGAACAGGATATAAATATGAAAAACTATACAGAATATGAAATAATGATACTGATGTTTGTTGCATTTGAAATTATCTGACAGTTAAAATGTTTTATTATTTGTATTGCTCAAAATGACAGCGTGTAATCTGTTATCAGACTCAACTGGCTTCTCTCAAAAAGTAAAATAAGCCCCCCCACCACTTTAATCACACTCTAGATCTTGTTTTAACATACGACATAGAAACGGAACATTTAACAGATAACTCGTAAGCTGGAGATGAAATGGTGTGCAAAAATGTAGTAGATCATCATTTAGCCTGCTTTATTAAAAAAGCCCTCCATAAAGCTAGAACATCTTACTATTCATTACTGATTGAAGAAAATAAGAACAGCTTCTTCCCATGTGCTGTCAGAACTCTTAATGCAAACTAAAAGTATGAACTGACTTCCCCAGTTCATCCACTGTGATGCTGCTATTGATTAGCTATGTGCAATATCTCAGTCTTTCCATGTTTTGTGCAATATTTTAGGCTCATGTGCCATATCTCTAGTGTGTGCAATATTTATGGTCCTGTGCAATATTTTGGTCTCAGTGGTATCTCAGTGGTATTACCACCCTAAACAACCATAGCCCCTCCATCCAGCCAGCGATCGTGGCTCAAGAGTTGGGAGGTCGCCTTGTAATCGGAAGGTTGCCGGTTCGAGACCTGGCTTAGACAGGCTCGGTCGTCGTGTCCTTGGGCAAGACACTTCACCTGTTGCCTACTGGTGGTGGTCAGAAGGCCCGGTGGCGCCAGTGTCCGGCAGCCTCGCCTCTGTCAGTGCGTCCCAGGGTGGCTGTGGCTACAATGTAGCTTGCCATCACCAGTGTGTGAATGGGTGGATGACTGGATGTATAGTGTTTTGGGGTCCTTAGGGACTAGAAAAGCGCTATACAAATACAGACCATTTACCATTTCACCCCTATTTATTTTATTATATAACTGCCCTTGTATACACCCACAATGTTTCTGTTTCAATGTTTCTTACGCATACACCATGTATATAGTTGGTTATTTTTTTCCCTCGTTGTACATTGTTTTCTCTTCTTTACTTTCATTGCATCTCCAGCCCAGTACAGCTTAAGGGAAGTTGGGACAATGTAAAAGACTTTCTTTAGGCAATTGCATTTGAATTACCTAAATTCATGACAGGCATTCAAGCAGTAATGCCTGGACTGAGAAACAAACACACCAAGCTTCTGTGTTGTTTGAGCCAGAGACTGCACTTGTGGATGAACAATACAAACATTTTATGTTTATTATGTCAGTAATGTAACTTGCAATAAAAAGTTATGGGAAGCTTAGACTTAGTTTCAGAATAATTACATCTGATACTTTGTTTTATTGAAAAGGTTATTAAAGTTTTAAATTGTATGACAAATAAAATAATAAATTACTAAAAAACACCAGCTACAATATTCGTAATATGTGTGTTGTTCAGCAGAACAGTGTCCAGTATGTTAGTTGATATACTTTATTTACATTTGAAAACAAAAGTTGGCATTACAAGGAGCGTTTTTAATTCTTAATTTTTAAATAAACATACAGTGTTTATATTAAGTGTTGAATTAGAAAAAGATTCAAGGATATTATGTCAGACAATGGCAGTAAGAAACATAGTGTTAAAATAGCTGTATATAGCATTATCTCTTTGACCTGAAGATTAATCTTGAGAAGAGGTCAAAGGTCAGTTATCGTTATGGGGTCTTGCTATATGCTATGACACAAACATAGCAGAGTTGTAAGTATCATAGTTTCTAGGCTCTAAGGCTTTTTGTCAGTTTAATAGTGAGCTTTACAAGATTGATGTTCGTGCTCAAGGTTGGCACAGGCCTAAGTTCGCTTATGACCACTAGAGCTGAAAACAAGACCTCAAGCAATCCTAAGGCTAATTAGCGCGGCTAGCATTTTAATATCTGTTAAATGTTGTCATTGCTAACATATACCTGTTTTACAGCATGGTGAGTAGCGAGAACGCTAAGTTATTGTTAGCTTCGATAAGAAAAATGTGAAGATGTAATATTACCATGAGCTATATGCTAATGTTATTCACTCAAGCAAACATCTCAGTTACGGATTTGCTGCTTTCTAATATCTATGTTTATTTCTGGATATACCTATACCTACGTGCTTATATTACATCCCACATAAAGGGTGATAAGGCAGTAACTATAAATGACCATAAATTAACTGTAAATTACATTGCAGTGAGCTCCATTCTTATAGTTTTATTACGTGCACACGCAGTTGGCAACCGTAACCAAGGCGAGTGTTTAAATGCACTTCCACAACGTTCCATTCGTTCTTTTGTGCTGGCTCGTGAACTTGTCTTGACCTGCTCCAAACTCAGCTTGTGGAAAGATAACTTTTGGAGAATATTTCTACAGAAAGCGGAATTTACTAGAAAGCGACAGTACAAACGACTTCTGAGTCGTTTGTACTTGTGTTTCGTCATAACAGCAAAGCTGGCTGGCTCATCATGGATCCGGACTCATTGAAAGTCACCTGGCTGGTACGTTTCAAAGATTCTTCAATTATTTTAAGAGTCACTAGACAACTATAATAATTTAACAAGTTCCAGTGTGAATATCAAATTTTTAATGTGATCAAAATATGTGTATTCCAAGATTTTTCCCGGTAAATAGTTTGTATGCTTTAAATTTTGCGGGACAGCTGTAGAATTTATTACCGACTGGCCTATGAATGTGAAAAAAGGTGTTACTTTGATTGAAGGCTTCAAATTTGACACTGCCCCCCAATAAAATGGTTAAACTAGCTTAATGGACAAAGATTAGTAAAATACTCCCCAAAAAAAGAATAAAAATAAAATCAGTTTCTATGGTAACAGCATTTCGTCACAATGATAGAACATGCAGGTGAACACACCAGATCCCCTGTAGCTCCTGACATCATTTTCTTCTCTGGATCAAAAGCTTCATTAGGTAAACTATAACGTTTTTTCCCAGCTACATAACGCAGTGATAAAAAAAATAATCAAAACAAAATAATATAAAAATAATATTGAAAACATTAAGCATAGTCAAAATAATCATGAAGTTAAACCTTTATGTGTGTGTTTTATTTTGTGTTTTATTTTAAAAATATGTGCTTGGAGTTCCACTGCCTTTGTTTGTATTGGGAACATTTAGGACATGAAATTGGTACATTAAACCTCTGATGCTGTTTCAAAATGTGTTACATTGTTAATGAAAGAATCGTAATAAATAAATAAATAAATAAGAGAATGAGCTGCCTAGTTAGTTATACATTTCCTGTAGTATATTTATGTAACAAGCTATTTATGTCCAGTTATTTACAAATGAGTACCTATTATCCATTACCTACTCCAACGTAGTGTTTGCATAAAGGTTTAAAAAGGACAAATAAAAAGAAATGAATGTATACAAAATAAAATAGTGTTACCATAAAAGTGTAGTGTGCACAGAGTGAGCTGCCTTGGTGGAGGTTTGGTGCTCTTCTATTAAAAATGGATGCTTCACTTAATGATGTGAACTTAGTTGACATCTTTTGATCTCACATGAAAAAGTCGAAGTGTCACTCAGTCTGACATAAATGTAGCCTAAAATGCTCTTCTGTCATCATCTGCTCAAACTAATAAATGTAGGTCTGTTGCTTTAGCACTGGCTGTTTATTACATTCCTAATGTTATTTTAAACTTGTTTCCTTACAGACTGTCTTGACTATGTGGTTGAGCGTCCTGCAGAAGAAGGCCTTCCTCAAGTCATCAGGATCCTGGATGACAGTCTCCTGAACGCCATCTCTTCTGATGAAGCACAGGAAACTGATGCCCAGCGTGTCGGTGACGGTGAGTATATCCCTCCCTCAGTCTTCCCCTTTTCTCATAAAGAACTGGATGCTGATGCGTGTCAGCGAAGTGCAAGATGAAAAAACCCTCCCTGAAAATGAGGAATCAATGCTGGAAAGTCATTTTATTGCTTTGAGGTCTGTTTATTGCAAATATCTTTGACTTGTTTTTATGCCTTGTAATGTTTATGTGTGTATTTATGTCTTATAATGTTTATATGTGTATTTATGTCTTGTACTGCTGGTAAGTAACTTTCTTGCACTGAGGTCTGTTTATTGCAAGTATCTTTGACTTGTTTTTATGTCTTATAATGTTTATATGTGTATTTATGTCTTGTATTGCTGTTAAATGTGTATGTATGTCTTCAATTGCTGGTAAGTAACTTTCTTGTACTGAGGTCTGTTTGTGGCAAATATCTTTGCCTTGTTTTTATGTCTTGTAATGTTTATGTGTGTATTTATGTCTTGTATTGCTGGTAAGTAACTTTCTTGCACTGAGGTCTGTTTGTTGCAAATATCTTTGACTTGTTTTTATGTCTTGTAATGTTTATATGTGTATTTATGTCTTGTATTGCTGTTAAATGTGTATGTATGTCTTCAATTGCTGGTAAGTAACTTTCTTGTACTGAGGTCTGTTTGTCGCAAATATCTTTGACTTGTTTTTATGTCTTGTAATGTTTATGTCTGTATGTATGTCTTCAATTGCTGTTAAGTAACTTTCTTGCACTGAGGTCTGTTTGTTGCAAATATCTTTGACTTGTTTTTATGTCTTGTAATGTTTATGTGTGTATTTATGTCTTCAATTGCTGGTAAGTAACTTTCTTGCACTGAGGTCTGTTTGTTGCAAATATCTTTGACTTGTTTTTATGTCTTGTAATGTTTATGTGTGTATTTATGTCTTCAATTGCTGGTAAGTAACTTTCTTGCACTGAGGTCTGTTTGTCGCAAATATCTTTGCCTTGTTTTTATGTCTTATAATGTTTATGTCTGTATGTATTTCTTCAATTGCTGTTAAGTAACTTTCTTGCACTGAGGTCTGTTTGTTGCAAATATCTTTGACCTGTTTTTATGTCTTATAATGTTTATATTTGTACTTATGTGTTGCATTGCTCGTGAGTAACTTTCTTGCACTGAGGTCTGTTTATTGCAAATATCTTTGACCCTTTTTTTATGTCTTATAATGTTTATATTTGTACTTATGTCTTGTATTGCTGGTAAGTAACTTTCTTGCACTTAGGTCTGTTTATTGCAAATATCTTTGACCTGTTTTTATGTCTTTTAATGTTTATGTGTGTATGTATGTCTTCAATTGCTCTTAAGTAACTTTCTTGCACTGAGGTCTGCTTGTTGCAAATATCTTTGACTTGTTTTTATGTCTTCTAATGTTTATGTGTGTATTTATGTCTTGTAATGATTATGTGTGTATGTATGTCTTGGATTGCTGGTAAGTAACTTTCTTGCACTGAGGTCTGTGTATTGCAAATATCTTTGACCTGTTTTTATGTCTTATAATGTTTATATTTGTACTTATGTCTTGTATTGCTGGTAAGTAACTTTCTTGCGCTGAGGTCTGTTTGTTGCAAATATCTTTGACTTGTTTTTATGTCTTATAATGTTTATATTTGTACTTATGTCTTGTATTGCTGGTAAGTAACTTTCTTGCACTGAGGTCTGTTTGTTGCAAATATCTTTGACTTCCTTTTATGTCTTATAATGTTTATGTGTGTATTTATGTCTGGTATTGCTGTTAAATGTGTATTTATGTCTTGTATTGCTGGTAAGTAACTTTCTTGCACTGAGGTCTGTTTATTGCGAATATCTTTGACTTGTTTTTATGTCTTATAATGTTTATGTCTGTATGTATGTCTTCAATTGCTGTTAACTAACTTTCTTGCACTGAGGTCTGTTTGTTGCAAATATCTTTGACTTGTTTTTATGTTTTATAATGTTTATGTGTGTATTTATGTCTTGTATTGTTGGTAAGTAACTTTCTTGCACTGAGGTCTGTTTGTTGCAAATATCTTTGACCTTTTTTTATGTCTTATAATGTTTATATTTGTACTTATGTCTTGTATTGCTGGTAAGTAACTTTCTTGCACTAAGGTCTGTTTATTGCAAATATCTTTGACCTGTTTTTATGTCTTATAATGTTTATGTCTGTATGTATGTCTTCAATTGCTGTTAAGTAACTTTCTTGCACTGAGGTCTGTTTGTTGCAAATATCTTTGACTTGCTTTTATGTCTTATAATGTTTATGTGTGTATTTATGTCTGGTATTGCTGTTAAATGTGTATTTATGTCTTGTATTGCTGTTAAGTAACTTTCTTGCACTGAGGTCTGTTTATTGCAAATATCTTTGACCTGTTTTTATGTCTTATAATGTTTATGTCTGTATGTATGTCTTCAATTGCTGTTAAGTAACTTTCTTGCACTGAGGTCTGTTTCTTGCAAATATCTTTGACCTGTTTTTATGTCTTATAATGTTTATATTTGTACTTATGTGTTGCATTGCTGGTAAGTAACTTTCTTGCACTGAGGTCTGTTTGTTGCAAATATCTTTGACTTGTTTTTATGTTTTATAATGTTTATGTGTGTATTTATGTCTTTATTGCTGGTAAGTAACTTTCTTGCACTGAGGTCTGTTTGTTGCAAATATCTTTGACCTGTTTTTATGTCTTATAATGTTTATATTTGTACTTATGTCTTGTATTGCTGGTAAGTAACTTTCTTGCACTGAGGTCTGTTTGTTGCAAACATCTTTGACTTGCTTTTATGTCTTATAATGTTTATGTGTGTATTTATGTCTGGTATTGCTGTTAAATGTGTACTTATGTCTTGTATTGCTGGTAAGTAACTTTCTTGCACTGAGGTCTGTTTGTTGCAAATATCTTTGACCTGTTTTTATGTCTTATAATGTTTATGTCTGTATGTATGTCTTCAATTGCTGTTAAGTAACTTTCTTGCACTGAGGTCTGTTTGTTGCAAACATCTTTGACTTGCTTTTATGTCTTATAATGTTTATGTGTGTATTTATGTCTGGTATTGCTGTTAAATGTGTACTTATGTCTTGTATTGCTGGTAAGTAACTCTCTTGCACTGAGGTCTGTTTGTTGCAAATATCTTTGACTTGCTTTTATGTCTTCTAATGTTTATGTGTCTATTTATGTCTTATAATGTTTATGTGTGTATGTATGTCTTGTATTGCTGGTAAGTAACTTTCTTGCACTGAGGTCTGTTTATTGCAAATATCTTTGACCTGTTTTTATGTCTTATAATGTTTATATTTGTACTTATGTGTTGTATTGCTGGTAAGTAACTTTCTTGCACTTAGGTCTGTTTATTGCAAATATCTTTGACCTGTTTTTATGTCTTATAATGTTTATATTTGTACTTATGTCTTCAATTGCTGTTAAGTAACTTTCTTGCACTGAGGTCTGTTTGTTGCAAATATCTTTGACTTGCTTTTATGTCTTATAATGTTTATGTGTGTATTTATGTCTTGTATTACTGGTAAGTAACTTTCTTTCACTGAGGTCTGTTTATTGCAAATATCTTTGACTTGTTTTTATGTCTTATAATGTTTATGTGTGTATTTATGTCTGGTATTGCTGTTAAATGTGTATTTATGTCTTGTATTGCTGGTAAGTAACTTTCTTGCACTGAGGTCTGTTTATTGCGAATATCTTTGACTTGTTTTTATGTCTTTCAATGTTTATGTGTGTATGTATGTCTTCAATTGCTGTTAAGTAACTTTCTTGCACTGAGGTCTGTTTGTTGCAAATATCTTTGACCTGTTTTTATGTCTTATAATGTTTATATTTGTACTTATGTCTTGTATTGCTGGTAAGTAACTTTCTTGCACTTAGGTCTGTTTATTGCAAATATCTTTGACCTGTTTTTATGTCTTATAATGTTTATATTTGTACTTATATCTTGTATTGCTGGTAAGTAACTTTCTTGCACTGAGGTCTGTTTGTTGCAAATATCTTTGACTTGTTTTTATGTCTTCTAATGTTTATGTGTGTATTTATGTCTTGTAATGATTATGTGTGTATGTATGTCTTGGATTGCTGGTAAGTAACTTTCTTGCACTGAGGTCTGTGTATTGCAAATATCTTTGACCTGTTTTTATGTCTTATAATGTTTATATTTGTACTTATGTCTTGTATTGCTGGTAAGTAACTTTCTTGCACTGAGGTCTGTTTGTTGGAAATATCTTTGACTTGCTTTTATGTCTTATAATGTTTATGTGTGTATGTATGTCTTTTATTGCTGGTAAGTAACTTTCTTGCACTGAGGTCTGTTTATTGCAAATATCTTTGACTTGTTTTTATGTCTTATAATGTTTATGTGTGTATTTATGTCTGGTATTGCTGTTAAATGTGTATTTATGTCTTGTATTGCTGGTAAGTTACTTTCTTGCACTGAGGTCTGTTTGTTGCAAATATCTTTGACTTGCTTTTATGTCTTATAATGTTTATGTGTATTTATGTCTGGTATTGCTGTTAAATGTGTATTTATGTCTTGTATTGCTGGTAAGTAACTTTCTTGCACTGAGGTCTGTTCATTGCGAATATCTTTGACTTGTTTTTATGTCTTTTAATGTTTATGTGTGTATGTATGTCTTCAATTGCTGTTAAGTAACTTTCTTGCACTGAGGTCTGTTTGTTGCAAATATCTTTGACTTGTTTTTATGTCTTATAATGTTTATGTGTGTATTTATGTCTTGTATTGCTGGTAAGTAACTTTCTTGCACTGAGGTCTGTTTGTCGCAAATATCTTTGCCTTGTTTTTATGTCTTATAATGTTTATGTCTGTATGTATTTCTTCAATTGCTGTTAAGTAACTTTCTTGCACTGAGGTCTGTTTGTTGTAAATATCTTTGACTTGTTTTTATGTCTTTCAATGTTTATGTGTGTATGTATGTCTTCAATTGCTCTTAAGTAACTTTGTTGCACTGAGGTCTGTTTGTTGCAAATATCTTTGACTTGTTTTTATGTCTTATAATGTTTATATTTGTACTTATGTCTTGTATTGCTGGTAAGTAACTTTCTTGCACTTAGGTCTGTTTATTGCAAATATCTTTGACCTGTTTTTATGTCTTATAATGTTTATATTTGTACTTATGTCTTGTATTGCTGGTAAGTAACTTTCTTGCACTGAGGTCTGTTTGTTGCAAATATCTTTGACTTGCTTTTATGTCTTATAATGTTTATGTGTGTATTTATGTCTTGCATTGCTGTTAAATGTGTATTTATGTCTTGGATTGCTGGTAAGTAACTTTCTTGCACTGAGGTCTGTTTATTGCAAATATCTTTGACTTGTGTTTATGTCTTATAATGTTTATGTCTGTATGTATGTCTTCAATTGCTGTTAACTAACTTTCTTGCACTGAGGTCTGTTTGTTGCAAATATCTTTGACTTGTTTTTATGTTTTATAATGTTTATGTGTGTATTTATGTCTTGTATTGCTGGTAAGTAACTTTCTTGCACTGAGGTCTGTTTGTTGCAAATATCTTTGACCTGTTTTTATGTCTTATAATGTTTATATTTGTACTTATGTGTTGCATTGCTGGTAAGTAACTTTCTTGCACTGAGGTCTGTTTGTTGCAAATATCTTTGACTTGTTTTTATGTTTTATAATGTTTATGTGTGTATTTATGTCTTGTATTGCTGGTAAGTAACTTTCTTGCACTGAGGTCTGTTTGTTGCAAATATCTTTGACCTGTTTTTATGTCTTATAATGTTTATATTTGTACTTATGTCTTGTATTGCTGGTAAGTAACTTTCTTGCACTGAGGTCTGTTTGTTGCAAACATCTTTGACTTGCTTTTATGTCTTCTAATGTTTATGTGTCTATTTATGTCTTATAATGTTTATATTTGTACTTATGTGTTGTATTGCTGGTAAGTAACTTTCTTGCACTTAGGTCTGTTTATTGCAAATATCTTTGACCTGTTTTTATGTCTTATAATGTTTATATTTGTACTTATGTCTTCAATTGCTGTTAAGTAACTTTCTTGCACTGAGGTCTGTTTGTTGCAAATATCTTTGACTTGCTTTTATGTCTTATAATGTTTATGTGTGTATTTATGTCTGGTATTGCTGTTAAATGTGTATTTATGTCTTGTATTACTGGTAAGTAACTTTCTTTCACTGAGTTCTGTTTATTGCAAATATCTTTGACTTGTTTTTATGTCTTATAATGTTTATGTGTGTATTTATGTCTTGTATTGCTGGTAAGTAACTTTCTTGCACTGAGGTCTGTTTATTGCGAATATCTTTGACTTGTTTTTATGTCTTTCAATGTTTATGTCTGTATGTATGTCTTCAATTGCTGTTAAGTAACTTTCTTGCACTGAGGTCTGTTTGTTGCAAATATCTTTGACCTGTTTTTATGTCTTATAATGTTTATATTTGTACTTATGTCTTGTATTGCTGGTAAGTAACTTTCTTGCACTTAGGTCTGTTTATTGCAAATATCTTTGACCTGTTTTTATGTCTTATAATGTTTATATTTGTACTTATATCTTGTATTGCTGGTAAGTAACTTTCTTGCACTGAGGTCTGTTTGTTGCAAATATCTTTGACTTGTTTTTATGTCTTCTAATGTTTATGTGTGTATTTATGTCTTGTAATGATTATGTGTGTATGTATGTCTTGGATTGCTGGTAAGTAACTTTCTTGCACTGAGGTCTGTGTATTGCAAATATCTTTGACCTGTTTTTATGTCTTATAATGTTTATATTTGTACTTATGTCTTGTATTGCTGGTAAGTAACTTTCTTGCACTGAGGTCTGTTTGTTGGAAATATCTTTGACTTGCTTTTATGTCTTATAATGTTTATGTGTGTATGTATGTCTTTTATTGCTGGTAAGTAACTTTCTTGCACTGAGGTCTGTTTATTGCAAATATCTTTGACCTGTTTTTATGTCTTGTAATGTTTATGTGTGTATTTATGTCTTGTATTGCTGGTAAGTAACTTTCTTGCACTGAGGTCTGTTTATTGCGTATATCTTTGACTTGTTTTTATGTCTTTCAATGTTTATGTCTGTATGTATGTCTTCAATTGCTCTCAAGTAACTTTCTTGCACTGAGGTCTGTTTGTTGCAAATATCTTTGACTTGTTTTTATGTCTTATAATGTTTATATTTGTACTTATGTCTTGTATTGCTGGTAAGTAACTTTCTTGCACTGAGGTCTGTTTGTTGCAAATATCTTTGACTTGTTTTTATGTTTTATAATGTTTATGTGTGTATTTATGTCTTGTATTGTTGGTAAGTAACTTTCTTGCACTGAGGTCTGTTTGTTGCAAATATCTTTGACCTGTTTTTATGTCTTATAATGTTTATGTCTGTATGTATGTCTTCAATTGCTGTTAAGTAACTTTCTTGCACTGAGGTCTGTTTGTTGCAAATATCTTTGACTTGCTTTTATGTCTTATAATGTTTATGTGTGTATTTATGTCTGGTATTGCTGTTAAATGTGTATTTATGTCTTGTATTGCTGTTAAGTAACTTTCTTGCACTGAGGTCTGTTTGTTGCAAATATCTTTGACCTGTTTTTATGTCTTATAATGTTTATATTTGTACTTATGTGTTGTATTGCTGGTAAGTAACTTTCTTGCACTGAGGTCTGTTTGTTGCAAATATCTTTGACTTGTTTTTATGTCTTATAATGTTTATGTCTGTATGTATGTCTTCAATTGCTGTTAAGTAACTTTCTTGCACTGAGGTCTGTTTGTTGCAAATATCTTTGACTTGTTTTTATCTCTTATAATGTTTATGTCTGTATGTATGTCTTCAATTGCTGTTAAGTAACTTTCTTGCACTGAGGTCTGTTTGTTGCAAATATCTTTGACCTGTTTTTATGTCTTATAATGTTTATATTTGTACTTATGTGTTGTATTGCTGGTAAGTAACTTATTTGCACTGAGGTCTGTTTGTTGCAAATATCTTTGACTTGTTTTTATGTCTTATAATGTTTATGTCTGTATGTATGTCTTCAATTGCTGTTAAGTAACTTTCTTGCACTGAAGTCTGTTTGTTGCAAATATCTTTGACTTGCTTTTATGTCTTATAATGTTTATGTGTGTATTTATGTCTGGTATTGCTGTTAAGTAACTTTCTTGCACTTAGGTCTGTTTATTGCAAATATCTTTGACCTGTTTTTATGTCTTATAATGTTTATATTTGTACTTATATCTTGTATTGCTGGTAAGTAACTTTCTTGCACTGAGGTCTGTTTGTTGCAAATATCTTTGACTTGTTTTTATGTCTTCTAATGTTTATGTGTGTATTTATGTCTTGTAATGATTATGTGTGTATGTATGTCTTGGATTGCTGGTAAGTAACTTTCTTGCACTGAGGTCTGTGTATTGCAAATATCTTTGACCTGTTTTTATGTCTTATAATGTTTATATTTGTACTTATGTCTTGTATTGCTGGTAAGTAACTTTCTTGCACTGAGGTCTGTTTGTTGCAAATATCTTTGACTTGTTTTTATGTCTTATAATGTTTATGTCTGTATGTATGTCTTCAATTGCTGTTAAGTAACTTTCTTGCACTGAGGTCTGTTTATTGCAAATATCTTTGACCTGTTTTTATGTCTTATAATGTTTATGTGTGTATTTATGTCTGGTATTGCTGTTAAATGTGTATTTATGTCTTGTATTGCTGGTAAGTAACTTTCTTGCACTTAGGTCTGTTTATTGCAAATATCTTTGACCTGTTTTTATGTCTTATAATGTTTATGTGTGTATTTATGTCTGGTATTGCTGTTAAATGTGTATTTATGTCTTGTATTGCTGGTAAGTAACTTTCTTGCACTGAGGTCTGTTTATTGCGAATATCTTTGACTTGTTTTTATGTCTTTCAATGTTTATGTGTGTATGTATGTCTTCAATTGCTGTTAAGTAACTTTCTTGCACTGAGGTCTGTTTGTTGCAAATATCTTTGACTTCTTTTTATGTCTTATAATGTTTATATTTGTACTTATGTGTTGTATTGCTGTTAAGTAACTTTCTTGCACTTAGGTCTGTTTATTGCAAATATCTTTGACTTGCTTTTATGTCTTATAATGTTTATGTGTGTATTTATGTCTGGTATTGCTGTTAAATGTGTATTTATGTCTTGTAATGATTATGTGTGTATGTATGTCTTGTATTGCTGGTAAGTAACTTTCTTGCACTGAGGTCTGTTTGTTGCAAATATCTTTGACTTGCTTTTATGTCTTATAATGTTTATGTGTGTATTTATGTCTGGTATTGCTGTTAAATGTGTATTTATGTCTTGTATTGCTGGTAAGTAACTTTCTTGCACTGAGGTCTGTTTATTGCGAATATCTTTGACTTGTTTTTATGTCTTTCAATGTTTATGTGTGTATGTATGTCTTGTAATGATTATGTGTGTATGTATGTCTTGTATTGCTGGTAAGTAACTTTCTTGCACTGAGGTCTGTTTGTTGCAAATATCTTTGACCTGTTTTTATGTCTTATAATGTTTATATTTGTACTTATGTCTTCAATTGCTGTTAAGTAACTTTCTTGCACTGAGGTCTGTTTGTTGCAAATATCTTTGACTTGCTTTTATGTCTTTTAATGTTTATGTGTGTATGTATGTCTTCAATTGCTCTTAAGTAACTTTCTTGCACTGAGGTCTGTTTGTTGCAAATATCTTTGACCTGTTTTTATGTCTTATAATGTTTATATTTGTACTTATGTCTTGTATTGCTGGTAAGTAACTTTCTTGCACTGAGGTCTGTTTGTTGCAAATATCTTTGACCTGTTTTTATGTCTTATAATGTTTATATTTGTACTTATGTCTTGTATTGCTGGTAAGTAACTTTCTTGCACTGAGGTCTGTTTATTGCAAATATCTTTGACTTGTTTTTATGTCTTTTAATGTTTATGTGTGTATGTATGTCTTCAATTGCTCTTAAGTAACTTTCTTGCACTGAGGTCTGTTTGTTGCAAATATCTTTGACCTGTTTTTATGTCTTATAATGTTTATATTTGTACTTATGTCTTCAATTGCTGTTAAGTAACTTTCTTGCACTGAGGTCTGTTTATTGCAAATATCTTTGACCTGTTTTTATGTCTTATAATGTTTATATTTGTACTTATGTCTTCAATTGCTTTTAAGTAACTTTCTTGCACTGAGGTCTGTTTGTTGCAAATATCTTTGACCTGTTTTTATGTCTTATAATGTTTATATTTGTACTTATGTCTTCAATTGCTGTTAAGTAACTTTCTTGCACTGAGGTCTGTTTATTGCAAATATCTTTGACCTGTTTTTATGTCTTATAATGTTTATATTTGTACTTATGTCTTCAATTGCTTTTAAGTAACTTTCTTGCACTGAGGTCTGTTTATTGCAAATATCTTTGACTTGTTTTTATGTCTTTTAATGTTTATGTGTGTATGTATGTCTTCAATTGCTGTTAAGTAACTTTCTTGCACTGAGGTCTGTTTGTTGCAAATATCTTTGACCTGTTTTTATGTCTTATAATGTTTATATTTGTACTTATGTCTTGTATTGCTGGTAAGTAACTTTCTTGCACTTAGGTCTGTTTATTGCAAATATCTTTGACCTGTTTTTATGTCTTATAATGTTTATATTTGTACTTATATCTTGTATTGCTGGTAAGTAACTTTCTTGCACTGAGGTCTGTTTGTTGCAAATATCTTTGACTTGTTTTTATGTCTTTTAATGTTTATGTGTGTATGTATGTCTTCAATTGCTCTTAAGTAACTTTCTTGCACTGAGGTCTGTTTGTTGCAAATATCTTTGACCTGTTTTTATGTCTTATAATGTTTATATTTGTACTTATGTCTTGTATTGCTGGTAAGTAACTTTCTTGCACTTAGGTCTGTTTATTGCAAATATCTTTGACCTGTTTTTATGTCTTATAATGTTTATATTTGTACTTATATCTTGTATTGCTGGTAAGTAACTTTCTTGCACTGAGGTCTGTTTGTTGCAAATATCTTTGACCTGTTTTTATGTCTTATAATGTTTATATTTGTACTTATGTCTTGTATTGCTGGTAAGTAACTTTCTTGCACTGAGGTCTGTTTATTGCAAATATCTTTGACCTGTTTTTATGTCTTATAATGTTTATATTTGTACTTATATCTTGTATTGCTGGTAAGTAACTTTCTTGCACTGAGGTCTGCTTGTTGCAAATATCTTTGACTTGTTTTTATGTCTTATAATGTTTATGTCTGTATGTATGTCTTCAATTGCTGTTAAGTAACTTTCTTGCACTGAAGTCTGTTTGTTGCAAATATCTTTGACTTGCTTTTATGTCTTATAATGTTTATGTGTGTATTTATGTCTGGTATTGCTGTTAAGTAACTTTCTTGCACTGAGGTCTGTTTGTTGCAAATATCTTTGACCTGTTTTTATGTCTTATAATGTTTATATTTGTACTTATGTGTTGTATTGCTGGTAAGTAACTTTCTTGCACTGAGGTCTGTTTATTGCAAATATAATTGACCTGTTTTTATGTCTTATAATGTTTATATTTGTACTTATGTGTTGTATTGCTGGTAAGTAACTTTCTTGCACTGAGGTCTGTTTGTTGCAAATATCTTTGACTTGTTTTTATGTCTTATAATGTTTATGTCTGTATGTATGTCTTCAATTGCTGTTAAGTAACTTTCTTGCACTGAGGTCTGTTTGTTGCAAATATCTTTGACTTGTTTTTATGTCTTATAATGTTTATGTCTGTATGTATGTCTTCAATTGCTGTTAAGTAACTTTCTTGCACTGAGGTCTGTTTGTTGCAAATATCTTTGACTTGCTTTTATGTCTTATAATGTTTATGTCTGTATGTATGTCTTCAATTGCTGTTAAGTAACTTTCTTGCACTGAGGTCTGTTTGTTGCAAATATCTTTGACTTGTTTTTATGTCTTATAATGTTTATGTCTGTATGTATGTCTTCAATTGCTGTTAAGTAACTTTCTTGCACTGAAGTCTGTTTGTTGCAAATATCTTTGACTTGCTTTTATGTCTTATAATGTTTATGTGTGTATTTATGTCTGGTATTGCTGTTAAGTAACTTTCTTGCACTGAGGTCTGTTTATTGCAAATATAATTGACCTGTTTTTATGTCTTATAATGTTTATATTTGTACTTATATCTTGTATTGCTGGTAAGTAACTTTCTTGCACTGAGGTCTGTTTATTGCAAATATCTTTGACTTGTGTTTATGTCTTATAATGTTTATGTGTGTATTTATGTCTTCAATTGCTGTTAACTAACTTTCTTGCCCTGAGGTCTGTTTGTTGCAAATATCTTTGACTTGTGTTTATGTCTTATAATGTTTATGTGTGTATTTATGTCTTCAATTGCTGTTAACTAACTTTCTTGCACTGAGGTCTGTTTATTGCAAATATAATTGACCTGTTTTTATGTCTTATAATGTTTATATTTGTACTTATATCTTGTATTGCTGGTAAGTAACTTTCTTGCACTGAGGTCTGTTTGTTGCAAATATCTTTGACCTGTTTTTATGTCTTATAATGTTTATATTTGTACTTATGTCTTGTATTGTTGGTAAGTAACTTTCTTGCACTGAGGTCTGTTTGTTGCAAATATCTTTGACCTGTTTTTATGTCTTATAATGTTTATATTTGTACTTATGTCTTGTATTGCTGGTAAGTAACTTTCTTGCACTAAGGTCTGTTTATTGCAAATATCTTTGACCTGTTTTTATGTCTTATAATGTTTATGTCTGTATGTATGTCTTCAATTGCTGTTAAGTAACTTTCTTGCACTGAGGTCTGTTTGTTGCAAATATCTTTGACCTGTTTTTATGTCTTATAATGTTTATATTTGTACTTATGTGTTGTATTGCTGGTAAGTAACTTTCTTGCACTGAGGTCTGTTTGTTGCAAATATCTTTGACTTGTTTTTATGTCTTATAATGTTTATGTCTGTATGTATGTCTTCAATTGCTGTTAAGTAACTTTCTTGCACTGAAGTCTGTTTGTTGCAAATATCTTTGACTTGCTTTTATGTCTTATAATGTTTATGTGTGTATTTATGTCTTGTAATGATTATGTGTGTATGTATGTCTTGGATTGCTGGTAAGTAACTTTCTTGCACTGAGGTCTGTTTGTTGCAAATATCTTTGACTTGCTTTTATGTCTTATAATGTTTATGTGTGTATGTATGTCTTTTATTGCTGGTAAGTAACTTTCTTGCACTGAGGTCTGTTTATTGCAAATATCTTTGACCTGTTTTTATGTCTTGTAATGTTTATGTGTGTATTTATGTCTTGTATTGCTGGTAAGTAACTTTCTTGCACTGAGGTCTGTTTATTGCGTATATCTTTGACTTGTTTTTATGTCTTTCAATGTTTATGTGTGTATGTATGTCTTCAATTGCTCTCAAGTAACTTTCTTGCACTGAGGTCTGTTTGTTGCAAATATCTTTGACCTGTTTTTATGTCTTATAATGTTTATATTTGTACTTATGTCTTGTATTGCTGGTAAGTAACTTTCTTGCACTTAGGTCTGTTTATTGCAAATATCTTTGACTTGCTTTTATGTCTTATAATGTTTATATTTGTACTTATATCTTGTATTGCTGGTAAGTAACTTTCTTGCACTGAGGTCTGTTTGTTGCAAATATCTTTGACCTGTTTTTATGTCTTATAATGTTTATATTTGTACTTATGTGTTGCATTGCTGGTAAGTAACTTTCTTGCACTGAGGTCTGTTTGTTGCAAATATCTTTGACTTGTTTTTATGTTTTATAATGTTTATGTGTGTATTTATGTCTTGTATTGTTGGTAAGTAACTTTCTTGCACTGAGGTCTGTTTGTTGCAAATATCTTTGACCTGTTTTTATGTCTTATAATGTTTATATTTGTACTTATGTCTTGTATTGCTGGTAAGTAACTTTCTTGCACTAAGGTCTGTTTATTGCAAATATCTTTGACCTGTTTTTATGTCTTATAATGTTTATGTCTGTATGTATGTCTTCAATTGCTGTTAAGTAACTTTCTTGCACTGAGGTCTGTTTGTTGCAAATATCTTTGACTTGCTTTTATGTCTTATAATGTTTATGTGTGTATTTATGTCTGGTATTGCTGTTAAATGTGTATTTATGTCTTGTATTGCTGTTAAGTAACTTTCTTGCACTGAGGTCTGTTTGTTGCAAATATCTTTGACCTGTTTTTATGTCTTATAATGTTTATATTTGTACTTATGTGTTGTATTGCTGGTAAGTAACTTTCTTGCACTGAGGTCTGTTTGTTGCAAATATCTTTGACTTGTTTTTATGTCTTATAATGTTTATGTCTGTATGTATGTCTTCAATTGCTGTTAAGTAACTTTCTTGCACTGAAGTCTGTTTGTTGCAAATATCTTTGACTTGCTTTTATGTCTTATAATGTTTATGTGTGTATTTATGTCTGGTATTGCTGTTAAGTAACTTTCTTGCACTGAGGTCTGTTTATTGCAAATATAATTGACCTGTTTTTATGTCTTATAATGTTTATATTTGTACTTATGTGTTGTATTGCTGGTAAGTAACTTTCTTGCACTGAGGTCTGTTTGTTGCAAATATCTTTGACCTGTTTTTATATCTTATAATGTTTATATTTGTACTTATGTCTTGTATTGCTGGTAAGTAACTTTCTTGCACTGAGGTCTGTTTGTTGCAAATATCTTTGACTTGTTTTTATGTCTTGTAATGTTTATGTGTGTATTTATGTCTTGTATTGCTGGTAAGTAACTTTCTTGCACTGAGGTCTGTTTGTTGCAAATATCTTTGACTTGTTTTTATGTCTTGTAATGTTTATGTGTCTATTTATGTCTTGTATTGCTGGTAAGTAACTTTCTTGCACTGAGGTCTGTTTGTTGCAAATATCTTTGACCTGTTTTTATGTCTTATAATGTTTATATTTGTACTTATGTGTTGCATTGCTGGTAAGTAACTTTCTTGCACTGAGGTCTGTTTGTTGCAAATATCTTTGACTTGTTTTTATGTCTTATAATGTTTATGTCTGTATGTATGTCTTCAATTGCTGTTAAGTAACTTTCTTGCACTGAGGTCTGTCTGTTGCAAATATCTTTGACCTGTTTTTATGTCTTATAATGTTTATATTTGTACTTATGTGTTGCATTGCTGGTAAGTAACTTTCTTGCACTGAGGTCTGTTTGTTGCAAATATCTTTGACTTGTTTTTATGTCTTGTAATGTTTATGTGTGTATTTATGTCTTGTATTGCTGGTAAGTAACTTTCTTGCACTGAGGTCTGTTTGTTGCAAATATCTTTGACTTGTTTTTATGTCTTGTAATGTTTATGTGTGTATTTATGTCTTGTATTGCTGGTAAGTAACTTTCTTGCACTGAGGTCTGTTTGTTGAAAATATCTTTGACCTGTTTTTATGTCTTATAATGTTTATATTTGTACTTATGTGTTGCATTGCTGGTAAGTAACTTTCTTGCACTGAGGTCTGTTTGTTGCAAATATCTTTGATTTGCTTTTATGTCTTATAATGTTTATGTGTGTATTTATGTCTGGTATTGCTGTTAAATGTGTATTTATGTCTTGTATTGCTGGTAAGTAACTTTCTTGCACTGAGGTCTGTTTATTGCAAATATCTTTGACTTGTTTTTATGTCTTATAATGTTTATGTGTGTATTTATGTCTTGTATTGCTGGTAAGTAACTTTCTTGCACTGAGGTCTGTTTGTCGCAAATATCTTTGACTTGTTTTTATGTCTTATAATGTTTATGTGTGTATTTATGTCTTGTATTGCTGTTAAGTAACTTTCTTGCACTGAGGTCTGTTTGTTGCAAATATCTTTGACCTGTTTTTATGTCTTATAATGTTTATATTTGTACTTATGTGTTGCATTGCTGGTAAGTAACTTTCTTGCACTTAGGTCTGTTTATTGCAAATATAATTGAGCTGTTTTTATGTCTTATAATGTTTATATTTGTACTTATGTGTTGTATTGCTGGTAAGTAACTTTCTTGCACTGAGGTCTGTTTGTTGCAAATATCTTTGACTTGTTTTTATGTCTTATAATGTTTATGTCTGTATGTATGTCTTCAATTGCTGTTAAGTAACTTTCTTGCACTGAGGTCTGTTTGTTGCAAATATCTTTGACCTGTTTTTATATCTTATAATGTTTATGTGTGTATTTATGTCTTGTATTGCTGGTAAGTAACTTTCTTGCACTGAGGTCTGTTTGTTGCAAATATCTTTGACTTGTTTTTATGTCTTGTAATGTTTATGTGTGTATTTATGTCTTGTATTGCTGGTAAGTAACTTTCTTGCACTGAGGTCTGTTTGTTGCAAATATCTTTGACTTGTTTTTATGTCTTGTAATGTTTATGTGTGTATTTATGTCTTGTATTGCTGGTAAGTAACTTTCTTGCACTTAGGTCTGTTTGTTGCAAATATCTTTGACCTGTTTTTATGTCTTATAATGTTTATATTTGTACTTATGTGTTGCATTGCTGGTAAGTAACTTTCTTGCACTGAGGTCTGTTTATTGCAAATATCTTTGACTTGTTTTTATGTCTTATAATGTTTATGTGTGTATTTATGTCTGGTATTGCTGTTAAATGTGTATTTATGTCTTGTATTGCTGGTAAGTAACTTTCTTGCACTGAGGTCTGTTTATTGCAAATATCTTTGACTTGTTTTTATGTCTTATAATGTTTATATTTGTACTTATGTGTTGCATTGCTGGTAAGTAACTTTCTTGCACTGAGGTCTGTTTATTGCAAATATCTTTGACCTGTTTTTATGTCTTTTAATGTTTATGTCTGTATGTATGTCTTCAATTGCTGTTAAGTAACTTTCTTGCACTGAGGTCTGTCTGTTGCAAATATCTTTGACTTGTTTTTATGTCTTATAATGTTTATATTTGTACTTATGTGTTGCATTGCTGGTAAGTAACTTTCTTGCACTAAGGTCTGTTTGTTGCAAATATCTTTGACCTGTTTTTATGTCTTATAATGTTTATATTTGTACTTATGTCTTGTATTGCTGGTAAGTAACTTTCTTGCACTGAGGTCTGTTTGTTGCAAATATCTTTGACTTGTTTTTATGTCTTATATTGTTTATGTCTGTATGTATGTCTTGTATTGCTGGTAAGTAACTCTCTTGCACTGAGGTCTGTTTGTTGCAAATATCTTTGACTTGTTTTTATGTCTTATAATGTTTATATTTGTACTTATGTGTTGTATTGCTGGTAAGTAACTTTCTTGCACTGAGGTCTGTTTGTTGCAAATATCTTTGACTTGTTTTTATGTCTTATATTGTTTATGTCTGTATGTATGTCTTGTATTGCTGGTAAGTAACTCTCTTGCACTGAGGTCTGTTTGTTGCAAATATCTTTGACTTGTTTTTATGTCTTATAATGTTTATGTGTGTATGTATGTCTTCAATTGCTGTTAAGTAACTTTCTTGCACTGAGGTCTGTTTGTTGCAAATATCTTTGACTTGTTTTTATGTCTTATAATGTTTATGTATGTATGTATGTCTTCAATTGCTGTTAAGTAACTTTCTTGCACTGAGGTCTGTTTATTGCAAATATCTTTGACTTGTTTTTATGTCTTATAATGTTTATGTCTGTATGTATGTCTTCAATTGCTGTTAAGTAACTTTCTTGCACTGAGGTCTGTTTGTTGCAAATATCTTTGACTTGTTTTTATGTCTTATAATGTTTATGTCTGTATGTATGTCTTGTATTGCTGGTAAGTAACTCTCTTGCACTGAGGTCTGTTTGTTGCAAATATCTTTGACTTGTTTTTATGTCTTATAATGTTTATATTTGTACTTATGTGTTGCATTGCTGGTAAGTAACTTTCTTGCACTGAGGTCTGTTTGTTGCAAATATCTTTGACTTGTTTTTATGTCTTATAATGTTTATGTGTGTATGTATGTCTTCAATTGCTGTTAAGTAACTTTCTTGCACTGAGGTCTGTTTGTTGCAAATATCTTTGACTTGTTTTTATGTCTTATAATGTTTATGTATGTATGTATGTCTTCAATTGCTGTTAAGTAACTTTCTTGCACTGAGGTCTGTTTATTGCAAATATCTTTGACTTGTTTTTATGTCTTATAATGTTTATGTCTGTATGTATGTCTTCAATTGCTGTTAAGTAACTTTCTTGCACTTAGGTCTGTTTATTGCAAATATCTTTGACTTGTTTTTATGTCTTATAATGTTTATGTCTGTATGTATGTCTTCAATTGCTGTTAAGTAACTTTCTTGCACTGAGGTCTGTTTGTTGCAAATATCTTTGACTTGTTTTTATGTCTTATAATGTTTATGTCTGTATGTATGTCTTCAATTGCTGTTAAGTAACTTTCTTGCACTGAGGTCTTTTTATTGCAAATATCTTTGACCTGTTTTTATGTCTTATAATGTTTATATTTGTACTTATGTGTTGCATTGCTGGTAAGTAACTCTCTTGCACTAAGGTCTGTTTGTTGCAAATATCTTTGACCTGTTTTTATGTCTTATAATGTTTATATTTGTACTTATGTGTTGCATTGCTGGTAAGTAACTTTCTTGCACTTAGGTCTGTTTATTGCAAATATCTTTGACTTGTTTTTATGTCTTATAATGTTTATGTCTGTATGTATGTCTTCAATTGCTGTAAAGTAACTTTCTTGCACTGAGGTCTGTTTGTTGCAAATATCTTTGACTTGTTTTTATGTCTTATAATGTTTATGTCTGTATGTATGTCTTCAATTGCTGTTAAGTAACTTTCTTGCACTGAGGTCTTTTTATTGCAAATATCTTTGACCTGTTTTTATGTCTTATAATGTTTATATTTGTACTTATGTGTTGCATTGCTGGTAAGTAACTCTCTTGCACTAAGGTCTGTTTGTTGCAAATATCTTTGACTTGTTTTTATGTCTTATAATGTTTATGTCTGTATGTATGTCTTCAATTGCTGTTAAGTAACTTTCTTGCACTGAGGTCTGTTTGTTGCAAATATCTTTGACCTGCTTTTATGTCTTATAATGTTTATATTTGTACTTATGTGTTGTATTGCTGGTAAGTAACTTTCTTGCACTGAGGTCTGTTTGTTGCAAATATCTTTGACTATTTTTATGTCTTATAATGTTTATGTCTGTATGTATGTCTTGTATTGCTGGTAAGTAACTTTCTTGCACTGAGGTCTGTTTGTTGCAAATATCTTTGACCTGTTTTTATGTCTTATAATGTTTATGTCTGTATGTATGTCTTCAATTGCTGTTAAGTAACTTTCTTGCACTAAGGTCTGTTTGTTGCAAATATCTTTGACCTGTTTTTATGTCTTATAATGTTTATGTCTGTATGTATGTCTTCAATTGCTGGTAAGTAACTCTCTTGCACTGAGGTCTGTTTGTTGCAAATATCTTTGACTTGCTTTTATGTCTTATAATGTTTATGTGTGTATTTATGTCTGGTATTGCTGTTAAATGTGTATTTATGTCTTGTATTGCTGTTAAGTAACTTTCTTGCACTGAGGTCTGTTTGTTGCAAATATCTTTGACTTGCTTTTATGTCTTATAATGTTTATGTGTGTATTTATGTCTGGTATTGCTGTTAAATGTGTATTTATGTCTTGTATTGCTGTTAAGTAACTTTCTTGCACTGAGGTCTGTTTGTTGCAAATATCTTTGACTTGCTTTTATGTCTTATAATGTTTATGTGTGTATTTATGTCTGGTATTGCTGTTAAATGTGTATTTATGTCTTGTATTGCTGTTAAGTAACTTTCTTGCACTGAGGTCTGTTTGTTGCAAATATCTTTGATTTGCTTTTATGTCTTATAATGTTTATGTGTGTATTTATGTCTGGTATTGCTGTTAAATGTGTATTTATGTCTTGTATTGCTGTTAAGTAACTTTCTTGCACTGAGGTCTGTTTGTTGCAAATATCTTTGACCTGTTTTTATGTCTTATAATGTTTATATTTGTACTTATGTGTTGCATTGCTGGTAAGTAACTTTCTTGCACTTAGGTCTGTTTGTTGCAAATATCTTTCACTTGTTTTTTTGTCTTGTAATGTTTATGTGTGTATTTATGTCTTGTATTGCTAATTGTTAGGAACCCTAACTTTATTTATTTTTTTAATAGTAAGATGTATGTATGTATGTGTGTGTGTGTGTGTGTGTGTGTGTGTGTGTGTATGTATGTATGTGTGTGTGTGTGTATATGTCTGTCTGTGTGTGTGTGTGTGTGTGTGTGTGTATATATATGTGTGTCTGTCTGTGTGTGTGTGTGTGTGTGTGTGTGTGTCTGTTTATTGTCCACAGATCAGGTTTGAAGTGTCTGTGTGGTGCAGCTGGTCTGGTCTGTCTCTGTACAGTCGAGGCTGCACCCACCCATAAAACGGTGGAGGCTCACCAGGACATGCACACCTCACAAGTTCCCGGCTCTCTCGGCTCGGTTGAAGACGGGTTTCTTGGAGAAGGGGAGGGCAGTGAGGCACAGTCCCCCGTCCCCCGACGCCCCTCGCGATGCCCCTCCTTCTTCGACTAACCCTCTGCAGAGGAGCCGTGAGAGCCAGGAACTTGTGAGTTTTGTATATCCACTCAGGCATCCTTCATACCTGGTCTGTAGGAAGTTCCTGTCAGAAGGAGGATGGACAGTGAACATTTTAAGCCCACTCGGCAGCGACAGATGGCCACCCCTTCCTGAGCCTGGTTCTGTCGGAGGTTTCTCCCTGTTAAAAGGGAGTTTTTCCTCCCCACCGTCGCCAAGTGCTTGCTCATAGGGGATTTTTTGGGCTTTTTTTCTTAAAACCAACCGCTGATAAGTTCACTGGCATCAAGTTTAGGACTCTGCAAATATTTAAATGGATAATTCGTCATCAAGTGAGGAATGATCCATTTAAATCATATTTGAGAGTCACATATATTTGTATATAAATATGATTTGTTGGACAATAAGGCAAATCACAGACTAATTTGGACAATTGGGAAAAATTAAATAAATAAAAAAAATTGGATAAAATGCATGTGTCATTGTTTCATATTGATTTCAAATAACATACCATTTGATTTCAACATATTTTTGTTACACTTGCAGTGGTGTTATTTTGTTATGATCCTGTTCCTTTTAAATATAAATATAAATCATCTAAATAGAAATGGAAAACTAGAAAGATTAAAAATATAGCTTTACTAATCTGAAAGTTATTTGTCATTGGATCCATCATTCCCACAGTGGAAACACATTATTTCATATTATGTTCAATTCAGTAGTTAAAAGCATAAAATTTAATAATGTCTATTTTTAGTTTACTTTGTTAATAAACACATTTTTTAGTATTTTAGAAACACTAACATCATACATATCCAAATATGAAGCAATGTTTTAACTCCCATTTACATACAGACCTGTGGCCAACTTTACAAACCATTTTGAATTTTTCCAGCTGAGGCGTTCAAAATAGATATACTTTTGATTGTCACAGTGTTATTTGGGCAGCTGCCTGCCTAATATAACATAACATCACCACAATATTTTACATTAAATGAGGAAATGTATCTTTGTTTCCTCAGCTAAGACTGCTTGGCTGCTGTAGCTTGTGTTTATGTTGAGAGTGACATCTGATTTAAAAGCAAGAAGCAAAAGCCACTGAGCACCATCAGTCAGCACAGAGGCAATGCTACAAATTTAAGGAACGAAGGTCAATTCTTTGTGTGTGTACATGCACAGAGCACATGTGCACACGGTTGTGCAGATTAACTCACAGATGTATATGACAACTCACGTTTGTGGCATTAACATTGTTTTCCAATCTTAAATGTAATACATACATTTCCGTCATTGGCCATAATTCTTGCAAGGAAGGGACTCAAAGGTCACAAGTTATTAAATAAAATTAATTAAACACACCATTAAAAGAAGTTCACTATTCACTCCTTAAACGTCATAGCTAGCAGCAGTTATTTATATCTATGAAAGAGAGAGCTTAATTGTTTGATTAAGCTTGATTGGAATGTCAGCTCCACACTGTGGCTGGTTGATTAAATAAGTTGGGGGAGCAAAAGTAAAATGAGCTACTTGTGGGATACTATTTAACTTGGCTTGGCTTGGGTAAGCTGCTCATTTTATGCTCATTTTACTTTTCAGATGGTGTCAAGCCTGGCAGTTTGGTGTAATTGTTAGCCTAGTAATTCATAGTAATATATTTCTCACACACAACCTCAACCTCTGCCTCTCCATGTGAGCAGAGACGCAGCAGCATCTTGTTTCTACAGGAAGCTTGATTAAAATGTGAGGCATTTATACGGTGTACAAGATTAAAGAATATAAAACTGATATTACTAAACCTGATTTCCTTCCATCTATTTTCTGCTGCTTATCTGAGTCCGGTCATGATGCCCAGACGTCCCCCTCCCCAGCCACCTACTCCTGCTCTTCCTGGAGAACAGTGAGCCGCCACTCTGGTGCCTTTCGGTGTAAACGAGTAGCTTTCCAAATAACTCAGCTCTTCATCGTGTTTCTAAGGCAGAGGTCAGACATCCTTCAGAAGATGCTCATTTGTGTCAGATTTTAGTCATAGGTAAAGGTATGACTGTAGACTGACGGGTAAATCAACAGGGATCAATACCCTGCTCCTCTTTTTTCCAATACAAGTTCCTCTATCAAATCATTTTTTGACACTTGAGTCAGCAGTCCAAGCAGAGATGTCCAGAAGTTCCTTTTCCCACTTAAGTGGTATTTATGGTCACACAAATGCGTCTGACAACAGACAGGCAGCGAATACTGGGATACCACGGCGAGCCGGCCGAGATACATAATGTGTCCAGTGTGTGTTTGGTCTGCCCTTACCAGCTCGTCTAGGAGACATTCTGGAGGCCTCCTATTTCAGATGCCAGTCAAACCACCTACACTGGCTCCTTTCCTTTCTGTGAATGATCGCAGTTGAGGAGGAGAAGCTATGCTGTCCCCTGGTATGGTCTCCCCAAGGCAACTGGTTCTTGATGAGGGGCCAAACTTAAGTACAATTCAAAAGACCAAAGTTACTAGCCTGGGACCAGTACTGGGGAGGTTTCTTTGTTTTCCAGAACAGCTAATAGCTGTGCCCCATGAGTTCAGCTTAAAATATCCACACAGGTACTTCGTCCTCCCTCGGGTGGGCAGAGAGCTTTGTGGTCCAGGTTGTGGTCCAGTCCCCGGCTGCTTTAGCTGGCTTTAGAAAAAACCTGAAATTAGAATTAAAACTGTTTGTACCTTCACCTGTGTTACTTACAGTGATATGTTATGTAATTTGTTAACTGTCTCTTTAAGCTTTCAGCAGCTGGAGAGTTAAAAATAGTCTGTGTGAAAATAGGCAGGCGGTGAACTCGAGCCTGTGATACGTTTTTAATGTCAGGCTGTGACCACAAACACCAGCGTGGTCATCAGCATTCAGATCAGCTGATAGTAAACAGAAACGGCTTTATGGTCATTCTCTTAATTGTTATTGGCGTTTTCTTTTATTTGACTTGTTTAAAATAATAAAAAGCTGATTTGGGTTCATTTTATAAGCAAATCACATAACTTAATACAACAGAAATAAACTGACAGAGTAATGGAAAATAAAAAATTATAAATGTGGCCCAAAGCTACACGGATCACTGGCCACAATTCATTCAGCTGGAGGTCTTTTTTTTTTTCAAAGTTAATTTTAAATAGAAATAAATGTGGGCAAGAAATTTAAACTAAATAGGGAGCAAGCCTGAACCCTAAAGGCTTTACTAAGTGTTAATTATGCAGGTTTAGACATGGGCTGATTTGTAAGCTTGTGATAAACCTTAAATAAGTATATATGTATATTTTTGTCTGTTCCCTTGAAACGCATGCAGGTTCTGCAGGAGTTTCAACAGCAGCTGTTTGTGCAGAAGAACATGGCGTTCCAGCAAGCAGTACGGTAAATACTGATGTTTTTCTCTTTTTATTCATTATTAAATGCATAAAATATCACATGCGATTGCTTTTAGTGATTATTGGGGAAAATAAACTCGTATTTATTATGCATGGAATGAAATCCCCAACCTTAAAAATTTTGAACTTAACATGATTTCTCTAAAATGTTCAAGTAAAACTTGAAGAATAATTTTTGAAACTATTAAAATCCAAATCTCAAAGTGTTTGGGTTGCTTTTAATACAAATTTTGTAGCATAAAATAAGGTTCGTGTTTGACTAATTTAGTTGGCAGGAGGTGTTAATCAGTTTACCGGAAAATCAATTTCTACAGAAAAGTGAAGTGAAATGTGGATCCTTCAGGTTTGAACTGCACAGGTTGGAAACCACAGGTAAAATGCTGTAATGAACACAGATCAGAGGAGATTGTTGAGAAGTGGAACAAAGCTCAACAGATGACAGATTAATTTGTTTAGACAACAATCAATACAAAATCAGACGAGTGGAACAAGCAGCTCACGGGCATCCTGAAAGCTGAGCTGGCCGTGGCCACAAAAGCCCGGACTGGACTCGGCTCAGGACCTTGATGCTCAAAGCGGCTTTAGGCAGAGCAGATCCACCTTTTTGGTCCAGAGTTAAACATCTCAACAATACCAGATGCAGAAAAGATTTTTTTTTTTTTTTTTAGACATTCATGATCACTGGAGTATGAAGCTTGAGAAGCTGGGTGATGACCTTTCCTCTAAATTGATACACAAGCAGGAAAAAATGTTCTAATTTTCTAAAAAATTGTAAGTAACAGACAAAGTAGCTCCATTGTTTGAGTGTCAATAATCTGTCTGCACTGAAATAAACAACTAATTTAAATAGATTTTAATCACAAAAGTACTGCACACACATTATGGAACAGTCTGGGTAAGAAGTCAAAGCAGGAAACATAATAAGTCCTGCGTGATTGGTCTTTATCTTTGTTAGTCTGAACTATGAGCCTGAAGGCAGAACAGTGAACTTTGTACTGTACTCCTTTCCCTGCACAGGAACTTAGATTATTTCCCATTTTTAGTTTTTATTTACAGATGTGTCGTCCTGCTTCAAGTCCTCCACCATAATCCCTGTCCCCAAGAAACCTAGGATCACTGGACTAAATGACTACAGACCCGTGGCTCTGACATCTGTGGTCATGAAGTCATTTGAGCACCTAGTTCTCTCCCATCTCAAGACCCTCACGGCCCCCCTCCTGGACCCCCTGCAGTTTGCATACAGAGCCAACAGGTCTGTAGACGACGCCATCAACATGGCCCTACACTTCATCCTGCAGCATCTGGACTCCCCAGGAACCTACGCCAGGATCCTGTTTGTGGACTTCAGCTCTGCCTTCAACACCATCCTTCCAGACCATCTCCGAGACAAGCTTTCCCAGATGAATGTGCCTGATCCCATCTGCCGGTGGATCACTGACTTCCTGACGGACAGGAAGCAGCATGTGAGGCTGGGAAAGAATGTCTCGGACTCCCGGACCATCAGCACCGGCTCCCCTCAGGGCTGTGTTCTTTCTCCTCTGCTCTTCTCCCTGTACACCAACTGCTGCACCTCCACCCACCAATCTGTCAAGCTAATCAAGTTTGCAGATGACACCACCGTTATCGGACTCATCTCGGACGGGGATGAGTCTGCCTACAGGAGGGAGGTTGAACGTCTGGTGTCCTGGTGCAGCCACAACAACCTGGTGCTGAATGCCCAGAAGACAGTGGAGATTATTGTGGACTTCAGGAAGCACACAGCTCCACTCCCCCCCATCATCCTGACTGACACCCCCATCACCTCTGTGGACTCGTTCCGCTTCCTGGGTACCACCATCACCCAGGACCTGAAGTGGGAGCCCACCATCACTTCCGTCATTAAGAAAGCCCAGCAGAGGATGTACTTCCTGAGGCAGCTGAAGAAATTCAACCTGCCAACACGGACGATGATGCAATTCTACACTGCAATCATCGAGTCCATCCTCACCTCCTCCATCACCGTGTGGTACGCTGGAGCCACTATCAGGGACAAACAGAGACTGCAGCGTGTTGTGCGCTCTGCTGAGAAGGTGATTGGCTGCAGACTCCCATCTCTGCAGGACCTGTACACCTCCAGGACACTGCGGCGTGCAGCTCGGATCTCAGCTGACCCTTCTCACCCTGGACACAGTCTGTTTGACCTGCTCCCCTCAGGCAGGAGGCTCCGGTCCATTCGCACCAAAACCTCTCGCCATAAGAACAGTTTCTTCCCCTCTGCTGTCGGACACATGAACAATAACCGTATGACTGTTCCCACCACTAACACATGACCCTACGCTGTGTTCACTGCATCATTCCATGTTTGGCACTGATCACCACCTGCACTCATGTATATATCATGTATATATCTATCCACTTAGCACTTTTAATTCTTATTCTTATTTTTATATTTTTATGACAGTATGTTTGCACTGAAGCACCGCAGCAATTTCCTAATGTTGTAAACCTGCTCAACATTTGGCAATAAAACCCTTTCTGATTCTGATTCTGATTCTCATTCTCATTTCCTCACCGTGGGACTATTTCCAGCTCGTGTTTGTTCCGACTTTATCAGACTGTTTATCTTCCTAAATAAATGCACAACCTCCACTTTTAATTAAATATTTGGATTGGACGTGGATCTTTAACATGTCACCAGGTGAAGGACTGGTGACATCCTTCAGAAGATGCTCATTTGTGTCAGATTTTAGTCATAGGTAAAGTTATGACTGTAGACTGACGGGTAAATCAACAGGGATCAATACCCTGCTCCTCCTTTTTCCAATACAAGTTCCTCTATCAAATCATTTTTTGACACTTGAGTCAGCAGTCCAAGCAGAGATGACCAGAAGTTCCTTTTCCCACTTAAGTGGTATTTATGGTCACACAAATGCGTCTGACAACAGACAGGCAGCGAATACTGGGATACCAGTTATAATTCTGACTTTGAAGTGAAGCCACTTTTTGTTTTGGCTGTTTTTAATCAGTTCCAGTCGTGTTTAACCCCCATTTAGATTTACTTTCCCAAACTTTGTGGCACTAATGATTCTGTGTCCAGGTTTAAAACACCTGCTCTTTGAATTTGTACAGAAATTCTAGTTTAAGTCTGAGTTTTGTGCTGCTTTGGAGTATTAGTTGTTTTATATTACCTGAGTCCTGAGTAAAGTGTGGTATAAATGCAGGCATGGTCTCAGTGTTTTCTTCAGTGTTCTGGCTGATGTTATTGAAGCCACAGTGAGCATTTTTGTCCGTTCACCAGTGTGGCGGTATTTGAAAAATATACATCACGGGTGAAATGAAGATGGTTAAACTGTTACATCGCAGCTTTAATTTGAATGAACGTGTTTGTCTGTCTGCAGGCTTCTCAGCCAGACGAGCTGACCATCGAGGAGCAGGAAATCTTGGAGGGCATCGATGATGGCGACATGGAGGACTGGGTCAAGGTACAAAAATAACACAAACACAGTTATGTAGCAGATGCACTCTCATGTTTGAGGGTTGGTTGTTTTGTGTATTAGTTCACTCTCTGGCTCTTAGACTGTTTGACAAACATTTAGTTTCAGTTTTTATAAGACCTCGCACCGGTACAGACTATCTACTGGACGTTTTAGTGTTTCTCTGGGATCAGTTGAACTGATGTGGCTTCAGGAATTAGAATAATTCAACTAAAATGCGTGCGGTGCATTGAGGCAGGTCAGGTTGGCCTGGGTGGTAGAAGCTCTGCTGAACATAAAGACAAATCAAAAAATGTACAAATACACAGTTCTCTGCTTCGTTTTTTTGGCCCCGCAGCCGTAAAGGGCTGATGGGAGATTCTCGTCACGCAGCCGGGCAGGCAGGTGGGCGGGCATGGCACCCAAGTTTGTGAATGCAATAATTCATGAATGAGGCAGTTTTTAAATTCATACCTTAAGTGCAGCTACTGAAAATCTGGACCAAATCCTGATTGATGGTGATCCAATCCTGCCTCAGCAGCGCTCCGGTTTGATCACAGTTTGTCAGCTTCTGCTTTTTAACAGCGGTTCGTGGACTCTTGATCAGTTTGAGATCTGCGGAGTGACCTGGTCATGGATATAAAATGTTAATTTGATGATCTCCCAGCTACTTAGTTATCATTTTCACTTTGTTTGTCACAGACTGTTACAAAGTTGCTCCTGGACCTTTGGGAGAAAATTTGAGAAGTCTTTGAGGACATTTTTCGGGTGGTCAGTGGTGTCTACTTAAATGTAGAAATGTCAGCTGTGGATGCTCCCATCATTGTGTGAAGTCATTCTTTTATAAACGCCTCTGCAGAGCTGCTGGTGTGTAGTCATTGTGTACTTTGTGTGTGGTTGTTTTCAGATCATTTCCCTGAAGGAACATTGTGCATTGTTGCTGTTTTACTTTTGTTTATTGTGTAAGTCTGGCTTTCCTGTGAGCCATTGTGCAAATGTTCCACGTGTTGAGCCAATATTTTATGTATATTTACTTAGGTGATTATCTTTTCATATACAGATATAGTGTTTTAATGGGGTATTTATTTTAATGAATATAATCATACATAAAAATGTGAGCAATATCATTTATATAGATCTGTTTTAGTGCTGTGATTCCCCACAGCATGCCCCAACAGAGATCCCAATACCTCTGAGTGTTTTCAATCTGAATGAAAATAAGTAAGCAGCGGAAGGGGAGGCCACCGGTGTTCATGAAATCAAGCTTCATGAATTCAGCAGAGGCTTGTTTAGGATTTTAGATTTCTCGTTAATTCAGGAAGAGCGAACAAAAGCTCTCCTATTATTCTCTTTGTGGCTGTTATTAAATTCTGGCGACAATGCAGTGATATTGTTACAGCCCTACTCTTTACATCTGACTTTATTTTTTCTCATTAGGAGTTTTCCTGTTGAAACATTTTTGGCTGTTGTCATCGTCTGTGTGCATTGTCTGTGTTTCCAGGCCAGAAACCGTAGCGGACAGGTGGGCTACGTCCCGGAGAAATACCTGCAGCTGCCCTCCTTCAATAGCCTGCTGAGCATGCTGCAGTCGCTGGCCGCGCTGGACGCCCGATCCCATTCCTCCAGCAACTCCACCGAACCTGAAACCGAACTCCCAACCGGCTCCGTCAACGGAGACTCGAGGAGTGAGATCCGCCTCCACCAGATAATATCGGAGTTTTGATTTCCTGCTTTGTTTAATACCCTCGTTGCCACTGTCTGTGTTGCAGTTTCATTCGCAAAGGCTTTGTACGACTACGCGGGACAAACGGAAGATGAGCTGTCGTTCCCAGAAGGCGCCATCATCCCCATCCTGAGCAGAGAGACCCACGAGGACGATGGCTTCTGGGAGGGCGAGTTTAACGGCGTTGTTGGTGTAAGAGTTCAAATAATAGTTTGCAAAAGCTTGTGACTGCAAAATTGTGTCTGCCTAAGGGACAGTTTGTTCCAGGAGATAAGCGAGAGTTAGAAGATTAATAGGAAGCACCTGGCCTCCAGACGGAGAAGATGTCCTTTTAAATGTGTCCAAAGTCGTCAACAGAACATTTGTGGTTTTGAAACTTATGCCTGTGTTGTATCTGCTTGACGCATGAGGGGGCGTCATAAAAGTAAACCCTGATGGTATAAAACAACTGCTTGTGTATCATTGGGCGGAGATCGATGCTGTCTGTGGGCAGTGTTCATCTCCCCACGCACGTGTTCATTAAAATCATTGTTTGACCGAAGCTCTTCTGGACCATTATTGTTTTGTGCTCACCCTCAATATTTGAACTCGTAACAAACAGCAATAACGGCAAAACATGTAATGGACGTGCTGGTCCACTAGACAACATCATGTTGATGTAAAGCTTTGGGTCTCTTATGCAAAGTAAAGAGGCTGAAATAAGGTGTCCATGAGTATCAGTTTTCAACATTCAGTATTAAGAGACAAAGACTGTACGGGTTGGGCCAGTCGTCAAGTCCTGGAGCAAAGTGAGCCTGCAAATCAATAAGATGCAAATCAGTTTATACCTTTCATATAATGTTTGAATTTGTTTATTCTGAGTTTTATTGTTCAGTTAGTTTCCACAGTTCATATATCATGTGTAATTTTTCATTAGTTTCAGTGTTTGTTTGTATTTTATTCTATTCTTGATGGTTGTGTTGACAGATTTGTCCAAATTTAAAGCTATAGATGTGAACTTTTGGTTCCTTTATTATTACCTGTATAATTAGTTTCAGTCTTTGTGAAGTGGGGAAGGAGGACCCAAAAGCAGGACTCGTGCGATGGAGAGTGCTCTTTATTTACAGTGGAGTAAATAAGACAACACAATAATCTCTTGAGCTCCCTCGACTCCTGTGTCATGTCTTCACCCAAAACTCCGTGCTCTCTGCTCCGTGGCTGCTGTCCACCTGTGCTCCACTCTCCTCCTCCTGGGAAAAAAAACAACAGAGGCAGCCGTCAGGACACCATGCCGCCTAATCAACAAAAAACAGTCCCAGTCTAAATAATCTAAAAGACCAACCACGGCTCCAGTGATGGCAACACACAGTTCTAGTGACCAACCCAGTGGGCGGCACTCGAGACAAAGCAGTTCAGGTGGCCTGCATACATTTAGTATCAGGCTTTACAAAAAAAAGTATCAACTATGTTAGGATCCATGTTCATCATGTGTGATGTGTGTTTACATTTGAAGGTGTTTGTGGATTTGTCACCTCTCTTCAAGGTGTGGTTTGTGTTTGATGCTGAAACAGATAAAGACTGCTGATTGGCTGAAGTAGGGTTCAATAAAAATTGTTTGGTTGTTGTTTTGGGCACTGCTCAGGTCCACATTAAATAAACTGCTGCTCATGTGTGTTTGTAGGTTCTCAGTCATCCAGGTCATGGTTGTCTAAGGAGCCTGGAAAGAAAGCGACTTTACTTCTTTAAGGTTCTGGATGATGTTTAACTTCTGATCCAAGAAGCTTCTTCAGTTGATGTGCTTCCTTTGCTCATTTTCCACCTCTGCACAGTTTCATTTGATGACAATGCAGTGCAGTTCTCCCAAACATACAACAGAGGGCGCTATGCACATTCACTGAAGTGCAGAAAAATACAAGTGGAGGAGGAAACAAACAGCAGCATCAAGAGAGAAAACTGAAGTGTTCAAAGCGAGTTACTTTAGTCTCTTATTGTAATATTAATCGACATCTAAACATCACGTTGATGCTTCATGTTTGACTTCCGTGTCCTTTTACTGCTCAGTTGGAAAATATTGATGCAATTTAAAAGAAGAGGAGAAGAGTAATTTCTCTGTACTACTTCAAAAGTAATTTGAAAGCACTGCCTCATATGGAAAATGAATCATGATGAAATCCTGAAACAAATAGTGTTTGTGAATATGAAGAGTTTAGTTTTCATTTTGGTCTTAGAAGTATAAAAATGCAGGACTGAAGACAAGATGGAAATGATGTGTTATGAGAAATAAAACACATATGTCACTATGTACTATAATTTTATTTTGTTTATTTTTTGTTCTTGTAGGTTTTTTGTTTTAGTGTAAATTTTGAAAGCACTGCTTTTAGTTTGAAAATTGGATTCAGTGTTTAGAGTTCGGACAAAACAATGGACGGTTTCAAGAAATGTATTTTATCAACAAAACTTATTTTGATGGTTACTGTATTTATTTTAATGCCCTCAGTGCACGGAGGCCAACAGCCTCCATGTAAACATTTCCACCCCCAACAATCAACTCAGATTTATGAAGTCTATCATGTTCAGGCCCTGCAGCTGATTGGTGGCATGTCTGATCAGAAAGCCTTTCTGCATCTTCACAGTGTGAGTCTGAGAGTTTCTGAACAACAGGATGAGCTGCTACACACCTGACACCACATTCAAACACACACAAGCTGCAAATCTGACACAATATTTTAGACCAAAGAAAAAGGTTCACAATTTGCAGTTAACATGAAGATATTCTAGAGTAGAAACAACACACAGCACACAAGTTTCATGTAGAGATGATTGTTTATTCTGGATGTTATTTTCATTCAGTTATTTTCCATTATTTTGAGCAATTTTCTGATTTATCCAGTTCATGTCAGAACAAACATTCACAGTAACAGTTGGTCCAGTACAGACACGTTCAAAACCAGAACTGATTACACCATAAATCATGTTGTTGTAAATCACTCCACCACCAGAATCACCCCGAGAGAAGAGAAATGTAGTTTGTGCTCCCCAAAATATCTAAAACATACACAGATGATATACAGTAATATTAGCAGTCAACTAATCCCACGTGCATCTACTTGATGTTCTTCCAGACACAGCCTGTTGTTATATGGCACATATGCAGTACACTGAGAGTATCTGGTAGGCTCACAGTCAGCAACACACATGTCTGCACACTGAAGATTAGGTGGTTCATCAGGGACTAGAGAAAAAGGAAAAGAACAAAAGTTATTCATAATCTTTCAAAAGCTAAAATTGTGAGTAGAATGATGTTTCATCTTTTGTTATGTTTCCAAATGATTTTTAAACAAGGAACTTGGCGCACAGTATATCTACTCCAAAATTTACAAAAAGAAAAAAACTTGTTCTTCATTCAGTATTAAACAAAAACATAAATGTAAGAATAAAACAGTCACAGAAACCGAAATCAGATTCTAGCATTAACTGTGAAATAATCAAACAAAATCTGGTCTTACATGTGTGGCCGGTGGCATTTACTCTATAACCACCAAGTCCTGCAACCTGAACGACGTCTCCTCTAGAAACAGACAAAAAACAAAACAATCATAAATTAATTTCACATCCATCCATGTGACATGAACACAAAATAAATCAATAAATCATATGATGTACTCTGCAGGCTGGGTATTTCCAGGTGGCTGAAGTGTTTCCAGGCTCCTTAGACAACCATGAGCTTGATGACTGAGAACCTACAAACACACACGAGCAGCAGTTTATTTAATGTAGCGGTGAGCACTGCCCAAACCAAAAACCAAAAATATATATTGTACCCTACTTCAGCCAATCAGCAGTCTTCATCTGTTTCAGCATCAAACACACAACCACAATTTGGAGAGAGGTGAGAGATCCACACACCTTCATGAGAGGAGCCACTAATGTAAACTAGCACCACACATGATAATCATGGATCCTAACATAGTTGATACTTTTTATGTGAAGTCTGGCACTAAACCTCTGTGTTCCTGTCATACTGCATGTACTATATATACACATGTAGCATATACAAAGCACAATAATTAAGCTGTTAATAATTAACAATGTCTTCTGTAAGTATTTCATTTTAAAATACACATCCATTCATGCATTAATGTTTAATGTGTGAAACATTTAAAAAGTTAGTTAAATAAATAATAATAATGATAAAAACCCTCTGTGTGGATTTGATGCTTTATGTCTGGATCTTGCGCTTTTGCACCATCTGGTGATGAACAGTGGAATGTAGAGTTGGTTGCATTTTTGGGTCTCCACCCAACCCCTTTTTTGCTAGCACACATGGTTAGCTCCACACATGGAAAAAGTAATGTTGAAAATTAAATAAGTGCAAGAAATAAGTTAGAAAAAGATAGTAAGGCCACAAAGGACTATTTAGCCCCTCCTGGAGGTCAGCTTACTTTGTTTGTGTTCTTTAAATGTTTTATTTTCTGTGATTAATTACGTTGTGATTGATTTACACAAAGTAGAAGAATGCATTTTGATGTGATGTTTTAAAAAAATAGTTTTCTTCTTTGAGCAGTTCTCCCGGGTCGTCGAGACCAGAATAAACCCAGTTTTATAACTCTACATGGTGCCTACGTCAACCTTTGAAGGTGCTACACCCTCAAAAGAATCAGCTGTACAGCACATTAGCTGCTGTTGTTACCAGACACAAATATAAATGTGCCAAATTTTAGATCACAGGAAATATTTCTTAGAGCAGATTTTAAATCAGTAACTTTGCAAATTTAGAGGAAATGTTTTTGGACAACAAACGTGTCACATTTTAAACAGGGTTTAATCAGCGCTGACATACAGACATTTATGCGCTGGGTATAACAGACATGCTCACCGTGTGAAAGGACCGCGGATGTCTTGGAGCAGAGAAACATGCTGTATTGTTGTTTTTCTTTATTGCATAAGCAGCGCCCGACTGTCAGAAACGCTCTGTGCGGGTAGCAAAGTCGGCTCCAACGCACCTGCAGGCATCCATTTGAAAGAAAAGTGTCGCTGCGGCTAGGCTCTCGGGATAGTCAGGCTTTTATTTATATTTGCGGCATTCTGGTGCGTTAAAACTAGCAGCCTCTGTGTCCCGCTTGGATCACCATTCTGAAAATTCAGATATTTAAATAAAATGATGAATCGGCGAGTGATGAGGAGCCACGTAGATCCTGAAATGAGGTTTGATTAAATTAAACTCTTATGAACAGTGATGACGCGTTCCAAACAAACGATGCTTTCTACATGGCCAAATTGTGTGCTAACTACCTCACAGCGCTGTGTCCGGGGTCCGAAAAAAAAAGTTAAAACGATATACCTTGCGAAAGTTGTGAAGTGCTGAGGAAAATACTGTGTGTCTGATGGGGTGTTTTTATATAGGTGGACTTGGTTTCAGTTGACCTCTGACATGGAGAGATGAAAAGAGCAGTTTGTAAAGAAAAAAGGTGGAAACTATGGAACTACAGTTGGGATGTGTGTGCTGGGATGCTCTTGATAAGTGTGCAGCTTTTATTGTTTTATGACTTGTTTTGCTGACTGTTGGGGCCCTACCTGTAACCCCCTCTGTCTAATCATCAAGTCTTACTGTTGCAGTGCGTTTGTGTGGCTACTAGACAATTATAGGTTGTATTAAAGGAACATTGGGGGGTCGATACAGTGCTATTGTGGCTAGTTAAGAATGTGGTTTTTAGAAGTATCACAAGAAAAGTTTATTTCTAAAGGGATACATGTTGTTTGTGGTACTCTGTTTTAAAAACTATTAGCCTCTGTGTCTTTCAGAGCACAAAAGAAAAGTGAAATGCTCCTAAACTAGTTATATTACTACTGAGGTTGAGGCAGTAACAAAGTTCTTTAAATCATCAGGCAAGAAAATCCAGAAACCTTGGGTTAGCCGTGGCTATCCGGGTCATCTGAGCCCGAATAGCCTCCTTCTCCTCCTCCTGCACAGGAAATAATCCAAAGTCCGTTAAATCCAAAAAAGTCACTGAAATAAATGTCTGCTGGGTAAAACACAGTCAGGTTAAAAGCGAGCCGTTTAATGTGGCTGATAAACGAGTACAAAAACAAAAGGCAGATGCACACAAGAAAGAACCTAACTAGAAGTAAACTGGGAAAACTAAATGCTAAACACAAAATGCAAAGAACAAAACCTTGAACGTTGCAAAAACATAAACATGGACACTCCTGGAGACATGGAACAACAGACAACCTGACAAAGAATGAACAGAAACACACAGAATAAATACACACAAGGGTGATTAGGGGGAAGTGGAAACACATGGGGAAACAGCTGACACTACTCTGACATAAGGAGACAAAGGAAGCAAAGCTGACTACACTGAAATAGGACACAGACCTTCAAAATAAAACAGGAAACATGAGACGCAGACAAGACAATATAAACTTGATAACATAAGAGGGCAAAGGGAGACTAAAACACAGGGGTAGAAGACACAAGAGGAATCTAAATAAACAAATGAGCTTAGATAACCTGATGAACTTAAAAATAAACCATAAACATCAAAAATAAACTAAAACTTAAAACGCTGGGTCAAAAGACCCAGGATCGTGACAGTGGGAGGTTGAAGCTGCCACAGGGCAAAAGCAGGACAGGCTGCCAGTTTATCACAGGGCTAACACAATATATGTGATAGAAAATCAACTGAAATGTTTGATATTTATTTATAATAATAAGAGAATAACTACTATTTATAATAATATTATAGTTGTTATTATAAATATGTGTATATTTTTTATAACACCCAACATAAAAGGCTTCTTTCCAAACCTGAGCTGTTTCAGACGCTTCTTGAAATTCTGACTTCTCTGAACTCAGTGTAAGGTGTCTGCTCCCTCACTGTGGCTGTGCCTGGAAGTACTTCTGCTTCTTGTCTTCCCCTAATGCAGCTTTAAAGTATTAAGTATGAAGCAACAGTGCTTCTCTTTGCGCCTCTGAAATCTGTGTTCTCTCTACTGATAAACAAAAGAAACAATGTAAAATGTATTAATAAATCAGTAACAAAAATATAGCGTAGAAGGTAAGTAGAGATTTTCATACCATCTTCAAGCCTAATGCTTTTAAGTCCCACACTCAATGCAGCCTGACTCAAAACCTGATTCTAAATGGTTCAGCACAGACAGAGAGGCACAAATGTTTAGTATTAACCTAAGTTACTGATCATTTACAGTATTACAGAGTCTATCAGTCTTTGCATGATGTAAACATTCCTGTAAGTTTCTAGCTGACTCTCAGGTGTCACAGGTGTGCCAGCAGGAAAGAGGGTCAATAAACCTGCATCCTGAAGTTTGTCATGCAGGATTAAAGGAGTCAGACTCAGGTAGAATTTTATTTTACACTGACTCTGGGTAAGTATGAGTATCATACGGTTTAAATGAAGCGCTAGAACTAGCAGAAATTTATTATAGATCCATTGAAGCTAATCGGGATCTTTACTGTGAATCTGTGGATGCGATTAACCATGTTACTGGTAACTTCATTAACTAGTAACTTAGCAACTTAGTTATAACAGGAGTTAATATTTCTGTCTAGACACCATTTAAATAGTAACAGCTTTACCACAATATAAGCTAACCTTTACACCGTAACTTTAAGCTAGCACCATAAAGACTGTAAAACACGTAATAATATCTACAAATGCATCTCAAAGCTCTTATATTAAGTCTGTGAAGGTTCTCAGTCATCAGGTCATCGTAGTCTAACAAGCTTGGAAAGAAAAGCGTCTGGACCTCTTTAAGTTACTTGAAGATGTTCTCGGATGAGAGGTGAAACGTTTTCAAGCAGCTTAAAGAAGTCCAGACGCTTTTCTTTCCGAGCTCTTTAGACTTTTAATATATTAAGTAATTGAAAGTATTCAGAATACGTTACTCACATTGAGTAACTTAATGGGATACATTACAAACTACAGCTTGGGGCATGCATTCTGTCATTTGTAGTGGAATACATTTTAAAGGTAACTTTCCCAACACTGACTGAGTGATTACTGACACTCGCTGACTTTTTATAGTCACTCTATAAATGCTTTAAATCATCTCACTTGTAAACACTGCCGTATCCACCGGAGATCAGTGAGAATGGATTCTGGAGTCTTCCCATCCTCCTGTTAGTGATCCTCCATCTGAATGGATGATAACAACCTTCTGAACTGACTAGCAGGTGTAGAAAGCCCGACTAGCCCATATCTATGGGACTGATCACTGCTGATAAACCCACTAAATGGATGGATAAGAGCTCTGGTCACATTTGGAGTTGGGCCACAGCTCTGCACAGTGGCTGCCAAATGGTCGTCTTCTATTGTGAAATTCAGCACAGCAGAGAAGAAATAGCACATTATGACACAGTATGATGGAAAGGCAAATAAGAAGTGTGTAAATTAATAGATTCAACTCATGTTTTACTTTACATTTTGACAGCATGACTGCTCTTCCCTTCCATCAAGTACATTTTTCCATTTCTAGAATCCCTAGAAGCCAGAAACACAAAACAAGGCTACGTCCACACGTACACGGGTGTTTTTGAAAACGGAGATTTTTCGTTTTTTAAAAAAATCCCGTCCACAAAAACGAAGGAAAATGCTGCTAGGAACATGCCAAAGCAGCAGATGGCGCTATATTCCTATCCATGTAGAAATGTTGGCCAATCAGAAGTCAGCCTTGGTGGGAAAGAGTAAACAAAGATGGCGCATAGAAGCAGAACTGAGTCCTATGTGTGGAGGGACAGTAACTGTGTAAGCATTTAAACACTGCAGAGAGTAAAATGAACAGTAATGGTATTTTGTGTAAGTCCGCCATTGTAGAAATTCATTTCACCGAAACAATAACCTGGGGCACAGTGTGACGTCAAAAAATGCGCACACCTTTGACGCTGCGTTTTCTCCGTTTTTCTCGTCCACACGTAAACGCAAAAACTGAGTTTTCAAAAATATCCACCCTGGTTGGAGCTTTTAAAAATCTCTGTTTTCAGTGACCGAAAACGCCGTTTACGTGTGGACGAAAGGTGCAAACGCATAGAAAAATCTGCGTTTTCAAAAATACCCGGGTACGTGTGGACGTAGCCCAAGATACTGCTGTTATTATTAAATAGTTTCAATTTGTTTCTTAGTTTATTTGTGATTTAAATTTTCACCTTTCATCTTTATGCTTAGTTTGTTCTGGTTACTTTGAATTTTGTAGCCTCGAGCTTATTTCTCAGACTATCTCCTTTTGTAATTTGTAAAAATAGTTCAGTGAGTTTATTTTCCTCCATTGTCCTGCGTTCTGTGTCACGTCTGTGTTTCTGTTCTTGCACACCAAGTTACTTATTGTGTTAGTCTGTTGTCTCTTGTGGTTTTTATTTTGTTTTACGTCGCTTGTCTCGTTTTCTTATTTAGCTTCAGCTGCCCTCCCAGGTGTCTCCTGTTTGTCCTGAGCTCCTTGTGTATTTACTCCCTCAGTTTGTCTTAATTGGTTGCTGTGTCCTCCCTCTCTGTATTGTTTCCTTCCTCAGTGTTTCCCTGCTTTTGCTAGTATCCAGTTTCCCTGCTGCTGCCCTGCCACTGTGTTTTTGTATTTTTTGCTACTGCATTGAAGCTGATCTTTGAGTTCATCCTTTGTCTCCTGAGTTCTGCATTTGGGTCCATATTTGAAATATATTCGAAAAACTAACTCTGTAGGTGCTCACACGCCACTGCACGCTCATGCATGTGTGGGAAAGAAAGAGAAAGAGAGAAATACTGCTACAAGCTAGTTGTGATAAATGGTAGTTTAAATTGTGTCCAGGTAATGAACCATTAAATCTCCTCTTGCACCATCTGAATCTCTCTGCAATCACATCACATAGTATGCATATTTTAATTTATACAGCCAAATATCACAAATCTGACCTTAAGGTCTTTGCCACCTGGACACATCACCAACCGCTCTGAAGAAGCTTAGAGTGGATTTGGAAATAGACACCTGAGGTGAAAGAATTCAAATGATTAAAGTTGTGCTATTATTAAAAAGGTAACAATATCAAGATATGATCCAGGAGGAAGTGAAACAACTTCTTAGGTTATGTACTTATTGATTATCAATAATTAACAATGAATATTTTTATTTTACAACCATGCAAACATGACTGATTAACCTGCATGGGGAAAAACTGAATATTGAGTATTAACAACTAAGAGTGCAATAAGTGACCACTGAAAGAGGCCCACACAAAAAGTTTTAAGGCTGTAAGACAGCTGTATGTCACAGAACAATGAACTTCATTTTGAGCTTACTCATAATCAAATAGCATTTCATATCTTTGTTCACTAAGGCAGGAAAACAGCCTCAAGGTTTTGTACTGAGTGAATGAGACATTGTGGATTCGTTTCTGTCAAACATCAGTGTTCAATGTTGTCACTTATGGAAGTGCAATAACGATATGTACAAGACAAATAAAAGAAAAGAAATTGTTATATCAAGTGAGCCAATATCACATTAACTGAACAACTGATGTTTCATGCTTTTTTTATACTGCTTTTATAAAAAGTTTGAGACAGACCCTAATGAGCTACTGAAGCAAATAAATAACTGTCACTGAGCTTTGCATCTATATCACTGAAAAAGGCAAAGAGTTTGTGAAACAGAACAATTGGGACTGCGAGTATAGTTGCTGCACAATATGTTGTTCAGGTGGTAAGCCAACCATCTGTAAGTATATTACTCTTCTCTCAGGTTTCACGGTGTGCACAGAGGTGGATTTGCACAAGAGAATCTTTCACGACCATAGCTGTGAGAAAAATGATCGTCTGTATCACGTGCACATAACTCTGACCCATGGAACACATTACCATCATCTATGTGGCGGCTCTCTGATCCACAGCCAGTGGGTTCTAACTGCAGCTCACTGCTGGAAAGATCAACCTGGATGGTGAGAAATGACTGTTTCACATATTTAAAAAAAACCAGTCCAGAGACAAAAATCATTACTGGTATTTTGTTCTTTTACCATTTCCATTGTTTAGGACTATGTCTGCATATGTAGGAATTCATCCAGGTCCAGGAAGAATGGTGACAATTATTGATCACAAAATCTTTGAGGACCAAACAGGAAAACATGACATCATGCTTCTGAAAATCGACCCACCAGAGAATAAGATTAAGCCTGTTGTCTTCCCTAAATGTCGCAAAAAGTGAGTTTTGAGTAACCTTTTAAGTGTAAAGTTTGAATTCTGGAATATGTTGACATAATATGTATTTTTCTTGTTTAGTTGGTTGGTTTTTTAAACTTCCAGGAAGAGCAAAAAAATGTAGCAACATCTGTAGTCTATGAACAAAATGACATCATGCTTTTGAAGTTACAAACCCCCATTAGTGACTGCAGAGCTTCTTTATTAACAATAATGTAACTGAGACTTGAATATTGAGCAGAGGGTTCTGGTTTTGATTTTAGGTACCTGCTTAGGAGCTACATCCATGATCTATAATAACTGACAATAAAACACGAGCATGAGGAAATGGAAGGAAATGGAATGTTTTAATAAAATGTTTGAATCTGAAAAGATTAGCTGACTTAGAGTGAACTGGAAATACTCAGCCTGCAGACATGGAGATGCAATTTTATTTATTTTTTAATTTGTAGGAAGGATGTCATTCAGATTGCAGGCCATCGTGGCTATACGGTTGATGTAAACTACAACAAACGTAAGACCAGTATTGTTTTGATTATTTCACAATTTTTTAGTTTATATTATACCTTGATTTTGTCTTGTGTGCCTGTTATAGTTACTTTTTCATTTTATTTGAAAACTGTGATGACATAAAGTATTTATTTCATTTTTTTGTGGATATACTGTCAATTTCCCTCCTTTTTAAATGCTGCTCAGCTTCTTTTAAAGAACACATTTTGTTCCAGAAATGAGGCAAATCATGTTTCTTTCAATATCTGATTTCCTTGCATGAAACATGCAGTAGCTTTTGTTATTTTCCTTTTTTCTCTAGTCCCTGATGAACCGCCTCATCTCCAGTGTGCAAAGATGCATGTTGTTGAGTGTGAGCTTAACCTCCATCCATGTAATTCAGCATTCTTATGGCCAAATGGAAACACGATGTGTTACAAAGAACCTCGAGTGGACATATGTAAGGTGAGTTACCATGCTGCCAACATTTTATCTGTATCATTATCAGATGTTTTGGTACAAAATATTTATGTTTTCTCTCTCAGGGTGATTCTGGTGGTGGAGTGATGGCCAAAAACAACAAGATTCATGGTGTGCATGTTGGTGGTTGTGAACCTGCCTGTACCGGACCAACTATTTCTCTGAAGGTCTGCTCTTACATTGGTTGGATAAATCAAGTCATTACACGGAGTAATGGAAAATAATAAAATTAAAATAACATTCAAAATAAACAGTCCGCTCTGCAAGAAGCTGCTTCGGTGTGAATTGTTTCTACATGTGAACTTTCGATTGTTAAAATATAAATATGTCATGTGTGTTTTCAATGTAGTTTCAGGCATCAAGTAGATCATTCAGTTGTTCAGAAACTGTGAAGTTTGCATGAAGGTTGTTGGGTCATTTTTGCCAGATGATATTAAGTACAATTACTACAGTAAAGTACAAATGTAAGGAATTTGTACTTTATTTTATTTTATTTGGTCTTTCCATCACATTTGTGGCTTCTTCTCCGCTGCTTCTAAGTGGAAATTGGTACATTTAACTTCACTACAATTATCTGACATCTTTAGTTGTTATTTTACAGATGAAGATTTGTGCTCATGAAACACATGAAGTACAATTTTGTTTCTGTAGTTGATCAATCAGTTATTTGACTTGCATGAATTTAGCAACTATTATTATATGTTTAATCTTTAAAAGTACTTACTGTTGATATTATTTACTGTAAATTGTTCAAAATCATAAATGTGTGAGAAGCACTCAATCAGGGGCGACTCCAGCATCAAACCTTTAGGAGGGCTCAGCTCAGTCTTAATGTCATGCTTTTAGTGTTGCCTTCAAAAGAAATGTAATTTTTGGATGGCCTACAGCAGTGTCTAAGAATAACAGATTTTAATATAATACATCAGCTTTACGGTGGTCACTTTAGTTTAAAACCCGATGCAATGGCACAGTCATGTTGACCAGTAAATTTCAAAAACAGTTTAAGAAAAAGCAGATCAGAGGAGAAACCTGCACGGCATTGTTTCAGTCTCTTAACCACATAGAGGCCAGTCCACCAAATCATCAAGTATTTAAAGTACCATTATACAATACAGACAGTTCAAAATCCCCCTGCGACTCCACCTGCACAAGAAGCAAACTGGTAATAGAGCTGGTTTTAAATGACAGCTTTTGAATTCATGCAAACCCAAACACTTTGTTGAGCAGACTCAGCACAGAGACTCGTGTACACCAATTCAGAGAGTGGAGAACAAATTTGTAGTCTGTCACATCAGTATAGTAGCATTCATCCTGTTCAAGTTTACAGTGATGTGAATGCTGCTAAATGCTATTATTCACATTAATAGCAGAGTGCTACTGAAAAGCACACAACGCATCCATTTAATGCATGTAGATTTTGTGAAAAATCCACCTGATCTCTGTTAGTTCCAGTCTCTCTGTCCGCGCTTCCTCTTTGTACTGACAATCACACACAAACATTTTATATTCAACTAAAACAATAACGAAAAATATATTCTTGTAATAATTATTTTAAAGGCGTCGTTTGATAAGAGCATAGCACCCTGCTTAGTTATGAGCGATCACCATAGATGAATGTGGGCAAAGCAGAAGTGACATATATGTAGCCAGGTGGAAGGTCTTTATTATCGGACATGTCCCTGACTTTGACTTCATGTCCACTCTTACCTGTTTCTTATATGTGCTGAGTTCCTCCATCTGCCTCCCTCTCTGTCATCCCCTCTCAGTCTTTGTGCAGTCACCCAAAGGTTAATTATAAAAGTATATCAGAGTTTACAACCGAATAAAAGGCATAAACTGGTCCATATCAGTTTGCTGCTGCTGGCGAGGGCGTTGCTAGGATCTTGAAGCATACAGGGCTTACAACAGCCCTGAAGTCTTTTGAGTTTTCACTCAATAACAGCACCTTTTAAAGTTATTTGTTTTTATTTATTTAAACATATAGTAAAATTAATATAAAGTGGTAAATGTTATGCACTACCTAAAGTGTGAAGTCACAGAATGATACTATTTAGTGCAGTTTTTAATCATTACCAGTCTTCATCTTAGAGCTTGTGCTCTTATTGTGCCATGATGTCTCCTTTTAAACTGTGTGGATGTTCACCTCTTCTTCATCCTTCCTGTTCCTTTCACCAAACTGCTCACTCTTGTTCTCCTCTGATGTCACTTCCTGTTCTGGTTATAAGAAGAATGCAGTCAGCATGTGTCAAAGACACTCCCTCCAAATATATGATTTTTGATATGATGATTAGATATTTAACATTTTATTTATCAACTATTTTATGCACTAAATCAATCAATTATTAAACAAATATCATATTGTAGAAAAGCAAATAATAATGCACTAAGCAGTTTCATGCCACAAGAGCTAAATGGTCACTTCACTGTATTTATTTCCCACAAACTACTATACCTAGGATCTTCAGGTTTCCACTATATTTCATTAATCTGCAGCGACTGTAGAACATAAAGTATATTGACCTCTATTGTTTTCTTTATGACTTGGCCTGAATACACACACATACACATCTTTGAATAGCACAACAAATGAGGTAATTTTCCATGTGTTTTAATAGGTTTAAGTGATTTATGGGTTTTATGTATGTGTGTGTATTTTGGTCTTCGGTGTAAATTTATACAAACTGTAATTTTTTCAGATGAAAGATCCGTTATTTAATGTTGCTTTATGTTGACTCTATGGAGAATAAAGCCTTACATGAGTGTTGCTATTTTTAATTGTGGAGTGGAAGACCTACTGTACTTGTTGTTTAGTCTGTGATCTGAATGATGAATTTAACCAAACTAATAATTATCATGTAACTGCAAGAAGACTTAATGAAACTGAAACAATGCACCCTAACACAGGCATTTGAACTGTAGGCTAATGAGTACATGAAGTGTACCTCTACAGCTGAAAAGAGTTTGCCTCTATAATTTCTGGATCTACTGATTTGTTTCTGATGTATCTCTTCTTTTATTTAGCCTGTATTTATATAGCGCTTTACTAGTCCCTAAGGTCCCCAAAGCGCTTTACACAACCAGTCATCCACCCATTCACACACTGGTGATGGCAGCTACATTGTAGCCACAGCCATCCAGGGGCGCACTGACAGAGGCGAGGCTGCCGGACACTGGCGCCACCAGTAGGCAACGGGGGAAGTGTCTTGCCCAAGGACACAACGACCGAGACTGTACAAGCCGGGGCTCGAACCAGCAACTTTCCAGTTACAAGGCGAACTCCCAACTCTTGAGCCACAATCACCCCATTATGTACAGAAAGATGATGAAATCCTCTTTATTTGAGAAAGTGTCCTTAAACTATTTTTCCTCCTTCTTACTGAGTTTCCGAGCTACCTCTTTGTTAAGTGAATAAACTATTTGAACAAGAAAGATATCATGGCATTTATGATGATACTCTGTGTGTGTGTGTGTGTGTGTGTGTGTGTGTGTGTGTGTGTGTGTGTGTGTGTGTGTGTGTGTGTGTGTGTGTGTGTGTGTGTGTGTGTGTGTGTGTGTGTGTGTGTGTACGCTCGGCAGAGGGGAGGTCAAGACAGGAGCTCGCTGAGTTGACCTGGTACATCAAGTTTGGATTTCCCCAGTTGTTGGTAAACAAAAAAGATTTAAACTTAAAAGATTTTGAGTTGATGCACACTGGAAAAAAAAATTCTCTTCATCACAATCATTTGTTTAAAAATATGGCTGTTTTACTGATCTATGGTTATTATTAAAGAGGAAGGAAAGAAGAAGAGGAAGCCTGAGCCCAGGTTCTGTCCATTTTCATAACAAGTGACAGCACAGACATCTGAGCTTTTTCGTCATAAAGATTGTGATGTGAAGCATCAGCAGGTAAAGTGTCGTTAAAGTGTCACTTCAATAATGCTGCTGGCAGAAAGAAGTGTTGACACATACTAGCTTTGAATAAAAGGCTTAAAACACAAACAGTCTAATCCTGGGTGTTGCTTTTAAGCTTAAAGAATATAATAAGTTCTAAGACAATTCAGTTTACTTCTTACTGTCCATGTTGTGTTGTGGTATTTACTTTATCATGAATGTACGCTACTTTGTTCGAGCGACTGTAAAAAATAATTGTATTCATGAAATAAACTAGACTTTCACAGTCTGCATCTTCCACAGTTTTTATGCTTTTGTTCACTCCAAGTTTGACACAAACCCACAGACAACCAGAGTTAACTATGTGAAGCAATCACAGACACTGTAATGGCTGATTTTTCTAATAAACACAATCAGGTTAACATTAAGGTTTAACATTGAAGGAGATTTGTTCCATAGTCACAGTTATACTTGTATTTCCTTTACTTACATCCAACACTACTATGTTCTGTTTCAGTCCAGGTGCTGGCAGTTTATCCTTTGTTGTTTGGACAAATAAGCTTAAAGCTAAACCTTCATGTTTTTGATGGGAAAGTTTGTTAAACCATTGCTCAACTTATGTCTGCACAGAGCAGATAATTATGATGTACTTGTAAAAAGACTTGATAAGCAGGTCACAGCTGAATCAAGGGGTAATAAAAGTAAGACCACGCGGTCTCAGCACGACTACACATGCAGTGGGTTATCGCACACATTTGAAAGACTCATTGTGTAACTCAGGATGTGACCCCTTATAAAGGAGACAGAGAAGTTCTGTTGTTCAGTCAAGTAAAACCTGGTGAAAGTGCAATTCTAAGACTCTGGTCGTTGCTTAAGTGTATAGATAAAAAATCTTTTTTTCATGCATTATTTTCTTACTATATTAGTATAATCACCAAATCGATTATTTCGTATTTATCTCCTGAAACGATCTACATTAACTTTTCTATCCCTAGAAATGTGTTTCCAGAGTCCCAGGTTTAGTGACTTCCTGTCCACCATCACATTAGCTGAGTAGTTGTCAAATTTGAGGGGAGCAGAGAAGATCAGACACCAGTCAGCAGGTCAGAGGCCATCTCTCATTTTACAAATCAATCGCTTGATTTATAAATGGAACAAACACCCCATCAGACCAGGTAATGACCCATTATGAGACAACAGCCGTCTGAGAGGAGATGTTCTGTATCACAAAACATGGGAAACAAACAAACTCTAGGCATTCTGAAATATATAAAGCTCAACAAAAAAAGACAACCATATCAGATCCTGATGTAATTCATTTTGTTGTTGTCTTTATTAGTCATTTAAAAAGGTCTAGAAAAAGTGTCCAGGAAGAGATTCTACTATTTATGCAGCACTGCCCCCGTGTGGCCACAAAGACACACAACAGCTTCATTTCTCAGCCTGTTGCCTTCTTTTCCCTTCATGATGTAAACAGTGAATGAACTGAAAGAAGTCAACCCATAAACTGTTAAACTGATACAACAGTCATGATGATTATGTAACAAGTTGTAGTTGACTTTCTGGTGGTGGTTTTGGTATACAATTTAAAAGCCATTTTCTTTTATAAATACACCATACACTTTGTTCTTGACCATTTCTTTTCCTCATATCCTTAATGGACAGTGGAGGAACACTACATCTAGCTTCTGTTTAACATTTATCCAGGCGCCCCCACACTGTACCTCTACAGAAACCAAGGGAGAGAGACAGACACACAAAGATTTCCACTTGAATCTTGATCTCAAAATAGAAAAAGTTTTATCACAAAATAATTACAAGAGCTCAGCCAGGTGAGATATAGCAGAACCATCAATTCAGAGTCTGACAGTAAGGGTGAAGACGAGCCTGACTGTTGGTCTGCTCCAAAACGAGCCCATAAGCAAGCTTTGAAATAATATGTTACAAAATTGTGAAACTGCGACATGAAATTTGATTTGAAAATGAAATTCATCCTGATCAGGAGCTGTTATGATCTAAATGGTGTTCTAGATCCAGTAAGCATTCATTCAACTTGTCTGCAGCAAAATTAAAAATAAGTTACCACAAGTTGTTTTTTTAATTTGGTAAATAATTGATAAAATGTTAAAAGTACTGGTTGTGTTTGACCTCATCACCAGGATGAGTTGGAAATACTTCAAATTCCCTCAGGTGGCCTTTTGCTGGTTGGATTGCCACTACAGTCTGTAAACTGTGGAGGTAATTTTGTGAGCTCATTGGATGAGCAGTTTCTGAAATACTCAGACCAGCCCATCTGGCACCAACAACCACGCAATCTCTTTCCCCCATTCTGATACTTGCTTTGACCTTCAGCAGGTCATCATGAACATGTCTGTATGCTTAAATACTTTAATTTGCTGACGTCTGATTGGTTCACTAGACATTTGTGTTTAACGAGCAGGTGAACAGGTGTACCTGGCAAAGTGTGTGTAACCCTCAGTGTTACTGACATGTTCCACACTGATGCACAACAATACTCTGGGCCCCACACAGTTTTATTAAGTATGTCTAATCACTGTAGACATTACATGTACCTTCTTAGAGGAGAGGTCAAAGGTCAGTTACCTTTATAGGTTCCTGCTATATGTTGTGACATATACACAGCACAGTTGTAGGAATGATAGTTTCTAAGTTCTAAAGCTTTTTGTCAATTTTCAACCAATAAATCATAAAGTTGACCTTGAAGACCACAAGTTTGAATGGATTGTTAACATGACCCCACTCTACAGCACTGCAACATTTTAACATGAGTTATTTAAGACTTTCCAGGTATCCTGGTTACAGAAAAAGATTGATGAGCAGAAAAAAAGAAACAAACTTTAATTGTTTCTGATTAGAAGCTGTACAATCCGGACTGACTTTAACAAATGTGCTATAGGCTCAGCTGGAAAATAGTGAGCTTTACAAGACTGATTTTGTTCCAAAGGCTTTCACAGACCTCAACCAATCCTAAGGCTAATTAGCACGGCTAGAATTTTAAAAACATTTGTTAAATGTTGTCATTGCTAACATATACCTGTTTTAGAGCATGGTGAGTAGCGAGAATGCAAAGTTATTGTTACCTCTAAAAAAAAAAGTGAAGATGTGATATTAGCATGTACGGAGCCCCTCTGATGACATGGTCCAAAAAATAAATAAATTGTGGCCACAAAATACTACTTCGTGGCCACGAAATGGGTATAACGTGCGCACGAAATGCTTATTTGTGAGCACGAAACACTTGACCAATAACCGTGATCCTTCCCAGGCCCTTGCAGTTGGTTGACAATAGAATCTATCCCAACGTCCGGGTCGTACTTACGTCTGCAATGCAACTGGGCTCTTAATATCCTGTTTAACTGTCTCTCCATAATAATGGTTCCTTTCAGTGCCAGGCTTTTCAAAATGCATGTGTAGCTCATTCCCAGCCTAAAATTGTCAGGGATCTGGGTCTGAGGGACATAGACCTATTATTGTGTATTGTTTACTCCACTGTAAATAAACACATTTTGGGTCCTCCTTCCCCACACACCCAAGGTCTGCCACGCAGACCATGACAAAAATAAAACTCAATCATACTGTCTCTGGCCATGTTGTACAGGTTTAGCCTACTCTTATGCTTATGTCTCTACACAGCTGTCCAATGTATCAATATGATGTGCGCACGTCATCTATTTGTTGCCACAAATGCGTAATTCGTTGCCACGTTATACCCAATTCGTGCCCACAAATTAGCATTTCGTGCGCACGTTATTTCGTGCCCTCGAAATAGTATTTTGTGGCCACAAATAAGTATTTCGTGGGCACTTATACTATTTCGAGGGCAGGAAGTAGTATTTTGTCACCACAATCTATTTATTTTTTGGAGGATGTCATCAGAGGGGCTCCGTAAGCATGAGCTATATAGTATCTCCAAGAGAAAAGCGATCAGCTGATCATTGATCAGTTTCATGATTTAAGTAGCAACAGGAGAGAGAGGGAGAGAGAATGGGAGAAGAAGAGGCAGCTGGCCACGTAAAGACACAGAAGAACTCCAGCTTTGTGTATTTTTTTTTTCCATTCAAGCTGAAGTCCGGGACAAATCGGGTTCCTTTTCAATACGAAGCGCGGCCGGTCCAGCGGCCACCACGGGTCTCTCCTCCTCCTTCCTCCCCTTTCCCTCATCCACCTGCTGTGACTCAAAATTTGTACTCAAGTACAAGTACTGTTACACTGGTTAAATTGTACTCAATTACAAGTAAAAGTACTGGTGTTAAAAAAATACTTGAGTAAAAGTACAAAGTACTCTTCTCAAAAACTACTCAGAGTATTAATTACTTTTTAACAGACTGATGTTTTATTCTGTCGTCAATAGCAGGCATTCAACTCGATTCACCAGTATAAATATTTATGTTCAAAGCACATTTCTCAGATGAACAAGGTATAGAAAGGTAACTTGTTTTGTAAATAAATGTAGATATAAAAGAAGGAATTTTGTTTGTTAAAACAATGACAAATATGTTTCTGAACATGCGTAGAACCGTTTAAACTTTTCCCCATACACTGAACAACAGGCAGGTGAGTGTCTTAAACTCTTAGCATTTCTGTCACACTTGAACCTTTTGTTCAGTTTCAGCAAGAGCTGGTTTTCTAAATTAACAGAGGCAATCCGACTTGGTTTGGCTGTGAAGAGTAGACCAGCACAGCTAAAAAGTCGTTCACACGCAGCAGAAGCAGGCAGAGCTGTGTTCAGTTTAAGAGAGAGGTTTTTGATACCTGAGAAGGAGTGCAGCAGCTCCATGGTGTCTGTGGCACAAGCAAGGTAACCATCAAGCTCAACTGCACTTTGCAGCCTTCTGGAGATTGGTCTGGAGAAGAATTCATCTTCATCAGATGACTCTCTTTGCTGATCCTCACTCTCATGCTCTGTCGTTTCAAGATGTTGTTTGATGTATGTCAAGGCTGTAATTGCAAGTAGATAACACAATTTTGTTATTTACATTTCAGTGATTATTCCTGAACACAAATTTAAAAACGGCAAATTCTCAAAAAGGATTGTTTAGTATTCAGGACAGACCATCAATAACTTACAATGTATTAGGTGAAATACTCACTTAAGCATGTGTTCAAATGTAAAAATACACAAAAATGGGATCACATGAATCCTTACCAGCCTCTGTTACATCTGCTCTGTCAGTCCAGGAAGTCTTGAACTTGGGTAAGAGGACTGCAGCTGCAGCCAACTCTGGATCCTCCATCATCGCTCCAAAACGCTTTTGAAGGCCATTTTGCAGGGCTCTGATGAGTGGCACGCATGTCTTGCTTGATGTCTCCAGCCTGCTAAGTTTGGACAGTAGTTGTTGGATTACTGGCAGGAGCCATCCCATAAAGGAAGTGGACTCAGACTGAAGAATGTTTGAAGCTTTCACCAGTGGCTTCATGGTGGTACAGTACTCCCTAAGGAATGCAACTTCTGCAGGACTCAACCTGTAAGACACAACAACAAAACCCACCATGACTATAATAGGGATCTTCTGATTTAATATTAAGAGTCTGCTCACGTTTTTAAACATCCATTAAGGAAAATTCACAAAATTTGCAACCATATTGGTAGGTGTCCAAGTTTACTCACATTTTCACCTTGAACTCCTCACAAATGCTCCTGATGGCATTTTCCCCCTTCTCATCAATGATGCGTATTATCCTTTCAATGGCAAGGTAGGTTGAATTCCATTGTGTTGCATTGGGACGAATGATCTGTAGTTCACACTTGTCCTCTACCACTTCATTAGCCAAATGAGACCGGCCAGTTTTGTTCCAAATGGCCTGGCATTTTGCAAAGCTTGCACGGGAGAGCCTCTTGTAGGTTTCATTCATGCTCTCTGCTAGGGCAGCATCAGATGTTGCCACAAGGTTTAGCAGGTGACATGCACATCGCTGATGAGGCGGGAGTTGATACTCCAAACCAGAGTCTTCATCAAGAATTGCACTTGCCTCATGGTAGTCAATATGGTCAGTCAGGTCAATAGTTTCTGGGTCTGCTTCATCTTCAGCTTCATCTGCATCATTTTGTGCCCCAAACATGTGGAAGGCCTTGACAAAGTTGGATCCACTATCAGTTGTGGTTCTTACAACTTTGCCTCTAATCTTGTATTGGCAATGGATATCATCAAGCGCACCAGCAAGCATGTCAAATGTGTGAGACCCTCTCAATCTTTTGCATGCTGGTGCTGCAGATCTTCTTTCCAGGGACTCTTCCTCTATCCAATGGCATGTGACTCCAAGGTAACTTTTCTGATGAGCTGACCAACAATCAGTAGTGGTAGCAACAAATTTGACTTTATCCAATGCTGCAACCAAAGTCATCTTCATGTGATCAGCAGCTTCACAGATTCTGGCACGGACAGTGGGTCTGGAGATGACTTTGGCTTGAGGTTGTAATGTGGTAACCAATTCTTTGAAAGATGGCTGTTCTACCACTGCAAATGGCTGTAGACCCTCACATATGAAATTGATGACAAGCATGTCAACAGTTGCTTGTGGAACATGTTTGTTTGCAGCTCTCAACATCAGGTCTGGTAACTTGGCTTGTGTATTTGCTGAGAGCTTGTTTGGTGTGGCTGTGGTCTTTCGCTGACGAGATGTTGATGCCACAGTGATATTGTACTGCTCAATCTTCGATGGATGTTTCCTCTGTAGAGATAAATATTATCATACGTCAGGTTCATACATTACTTCATAACATCACTGTGATTAACACTACAGGAAAACACATTTTTAAAACATCATTCAACTAGACATGAGCTAATCTTTGATTGTTTAGCATAGTATAAAAGAGTGGTGAATTTGGTCAAATCTTGCAGATATATTGCTGTATTTATTTATAAACCAATTTTGAACGATCATTGCAAAAAACATGAATTTCTGTATACATTCCAAGTTCTGTAATCTGTATACTATTTATAAAAAGAGTATCGACCAATGTATCAGTATCTAAAATTTTAACTCCTTTTTATCAGTATCACCCTAAAGTTTTCAGTATTAGTCAGGTTCTAAAAATACTAAGAGAGCAAAATATGTGTATATAGCAAATGTAATTTAAGAAAAGGGATCACATACACAAAAATGCTGCCCATACAGCTAACAAATAAAAACAATCCACATTATGTTCTTTGAAAAATATATCATATCGGGAAACATGTAACCCTACTGATTAAGAGCCACATCACTATGATAGACCTATATCAGGCCAATGATCCTGATCAACTGATCCATCAATTGGGCTCTGGTACATGTCAGCTGAGAGCTGGAAGATTAATTTGAGATGCAGCTCAGCACTGTGTTCAAGTTTTGTTTTTGTTTTTTATATAGGCCAGCTGATTGTAGGCCTGTGAGTTTTAAATGACTACAAATTTAATTTATTGTAATGACGGTCGTTATCCAAATAATAAGCTAAAACATTCCTACGAATTTAGCTGTTCAGTGATGACACACGAATCGTACTTCCGGGTCTAAAGTAGTCTGCGTTTAATATGGCTTTTGTATTGTTAACATGTTTAATGTTATGTATTTTCTTCTATTTGATCTCAAAAAGCTCCTAAAACAGTCAGTGATCACTGTTGACCTCCCTCGGCTTTTATTACCGCTAATCATTTATTTAAGCTCAGTTTTTAAAACCTTAGGATGTAACTACAGCCCAGCCCATGCAGCAGTATATGAATGACTAACCTCGTATTGTGGATGGATTATCTCAGTTGTCCTCCTGGCTGAAGTTTGGTCCTTTTACAGCATCCTGCCATGCGATTACATTTGTTCCTGACCACCGAGAACACTCACATTAACTTTTATCGAGTGGAAAAAAGTTAGCTTGTTTATATTATGCTAACATAGCTGTGTCGCTAGCGGTCACGTAGCACATCATTATATACCAGCTAGCCCAACTTCAGTAACCCTACAAACGTCACTGCTGTTTAGTTTTCTGTCTTCATTTATGCTGGAAGTGATAGCAGAGCTGTACGTTTTAATTTGTTTCCAAAACCCGCAGTCAGGACATGCTATATTGTATTTAGATAGAAGCTAACGAGCTAACTCCCTGCTAACTTCTAACTCTGTTAAATGTCATAAATTCCGTTTTCATGGATGCCTGGATGTTAAACTCAATTGTTACACCTGGTAGAGCAGAACGCTGATCATTTTATTAAAAATGAAAGACTTTAGACAGTTTTTCAACTCTCAGTAATGCCATAGTGATCGTTTGATATATGGACCTGCAGCGGAGTTTAGACCCAGACAGGCTAGTGAGGTCAGACTGGACAACCGGATAGTTCTATCCCGTGCACGTGTACACGTTGACAACCGTAACCATGGCCGCCGAGGGTATATAAATGCTGCACAAGGTTCCAAACGTCTGTTTACACTTGCTCGTGGACTTGTTTCGACCTGCTCCAACCTCAGCCTGTGGAAAGCTAAGTTTTGCAAACTATTTCACTAAAAGCGGATATAACTTGAGAGCAGAACAAGTACTTCATCGTTTGTACTTGTTTTTGTTTTTCAAGTTTGAAGATGGCTCGCCGTGGACCCGGACTCCCCGACTGTCACCTGGACTTCGCTGCAGGTAAGTGTGAAAATTTCTTTAAATGTAAATTACTGTAATAATTTAACAAGTTCCAGTGTGAATATCAAGTTTTAACGTGATCAAATATGTGTATTTCAAGTCTGTTTCCCGTAAATTGTTTGTATGTTTTAAATTTTCCGGGAGAGGTGTAGAAATTATTAACGACTGGTGTATGAATATGAAAAAAAGGTGTTACTTTGACTTGAAGGCTTCAAATTTGACACTTTTCTTTAAAATGAAATGGTTAAAAATAGCTTAATGGACTAAAATTTGTAAAATGCCCAAAAATCAGTTTCTGTGGTAACGGCATCTTCAAGATGTCACGGGTCAGAACACGCAGGCGTAAACACACAGATCCAGGTCCCCTCCTGACATCCTTTTCTTCTCCGGATCAAAGGCTTTATTGACATAAACTATATTTTTTCTCTGCTGCAAAACACAAAGATAAAAAAATGCAAATAAAATAATATCAAAAGAATATGAAAACAGTAGTAATAATGGCATTAAGACCCATCTTCTGTTACGGTAATGCTTTTAACCTTATTAGATAGCAGAGAGAGATATTGTACACAGGGATATTTACACAGTGATAGCATGTTTACCACAGATTAGATGTACCTGTCCTTATGGCAGATACAGTCTTTGTGCACATTTCTAAAAATGTGGATTCTGGGTTAAGAGTTTCTGTTTGTTTGTTTTTCACTTGACCATCATTTTCAGACATACCTGCAGAGCTTTGTGTGTGCAATTTTTACTCTTGCCAAGGAGGTTGTGTTTTTATTTAAAAAAAAAACAAATAAAAAAAACAAATATATATATATATATATATATATATATATATATATATATTTGTTTGTTTGTTTGTTTTTTATATTTAGGACATGCGATTGGTACATGTGGTCTAAATGTTACATTATGGTTTGCATCCACATATTTAACCTATGAGCTTTTTTCAAAATGTGTGACATCGTGAATTGTAAATAAAACAGGAGAATGAGCTGCATGGTTAGTTATAAATGTACTGTAGTATATTTATATAATAAGTTACTCATGTCCGGCTATTTACAAATCAATACCTATTATCCATTACCTATTCCAACATAGTGTTTGCATAAAGGCTTACAAAGAACAAATAAAACAAATTGAATGTACACAAAATACAGTGACATATATAGTGTCAATATAGTGTCACCTTAAAAGTACACAGAGTGAGCTGCCTTGGTGGAGGTTTGGTGGTCTTCTATTAAAAAACTTGACTTAAAGATTGAACAAGTAGAAGTGTCATTCAGTCTGACATAAAATGCTTTTCTCTCATCCTCTGCTCAAACTAACAGATGTAGGTCTGTTGCTTTAACACTGGGTGTCTATTACATTCCTAATGTTATTTTAAAAATTGTTTCCTCACAGGGCGTCTTGACTATGTGGTTGAACGCCCTGCAGAAGAAGGCCTTCCTGAAGTCATCAGGATCCTGGATGACAGTCTCCAGAGCACCACCTCTTCTGGTGAAGCTCAGGACACTGATACCCAGCGTATCAGCGAAGGTGAGTATGGTGAGTATTTTATCCCTCTCTCATCCTCACCCTTATCTCACGAAGCACCAGATGCTGATGACAGTGAACAGCAAGGTGAGTATGGTAGGTATTTTATCCCTTTCTCACCCTCACCCTCTTCTCATGAAGCACCAGATGCTGATGACGGTGAACAGCAAGGTGAGTATGGTGAGTACCCCCCCTACCTACCTATAGACGATGAAGAGGTGAGTGAACAGACTGACAATTCATCTGACTGGAGCGACTCAGAAGAGTGGGGGGATTGGCTTAGCGATGACTCTGGGTATGACACCATGGATGAGAGAGATGATTCCCCTCTCATCCGGGAGCACCCTCCAGAGCCGTTTTGGCACGATTGGCAACGTCCTATTGCTCCAGGTGCTGCCCCCATCCCCATGCCGCCTTTCGGCCAGGCCAATGCCCCATTCTTCCCTCGAGTTGTTGCCCAGGTTGGTGATCCGCCAGCTGCTCCTCCCCCAGCTGCTCCTCCCCCTGCTGCTTCTTCCTCAGCTGCTCCCCCTGCTGCTTCTTCCTCAGCTGCTCCCTCTGCTGCTTCTTCCTCAGCTGCTCCCTCTGCTGCTCCTTCCTCAGCTGCTCTCTCTGCTGCTCCCTCCTCAGCTGCTCCCTCTGCTGCTCCTTCCTCAGCTGCTCCCTCTGCTGCTCCTTCCTCAGCTGCTCCCTCTGCTGCTCCTTCCTCAGCTGCTCTGTCATCTGCTTCCTCAGCTGATCTCTCTGCTGCTCCTTCCTCAGAAAAGAGAAGCAGAGAAGACATCTGCACCGAAGAGGTAAGTGCAAAGAGGTGCAAGGTGAGTGACCAGTTTGATGCCCCTTCAACATCCTCAGGTAGTTTTGGAGTCAGACGTTTCTGGGAGAGGCCTTTTAACCTTTCCATGGATGACAGTGACTCTGATTAGTTTATGTTAGAACGTGTTTTTAAACTTTGCCTTTGTGTTTTTGTTTTTACAGATATATGAACATGTGACTCGCACATGTGAAATGTATTTCTTTTTTTCTTGATATGTGACATTAATATTAATATTACATTGTGAATTAAAGGTCGTTTTTTAGTTGTTATTACTTCCAGTTACGTCCAAGATGGAGCAAACACCCCACCCAGAAGACAGCCTTACCCCGACCAACCTGATGAGAAGGATGGATGACCAAGTGAAAAACGGGAGAGTGGTGCTGTGTTCCAACTATGTAAGTTATCACCTCACATTGACAACAAACTGTATTGAAGACAAAATTCTTCCAATAGTTGGTATAAATCATCATCCTATGTCAGCAGCACTGTAGGTTTAGCTTTATTTATATTTTTCATGTGTATACGTTGGGTTTAAAATAGTTTTTTAACAACATACTGCAGCTACCAACAATGAGAATGCTGTTTTGTGTTAAAATGACGTCTTTCTTGTGTTATTGCTTTGCAGGGCAGCTGAGAGTGGACAGAGCTGCACAGAGGACCAAAGATCCACTCTCAGCACTTCATATCTGACTGGCCACAGCACCAACCCTCCTCACCCAGGGTGAGGAGGGTCCTGACCCCGCCTGCACAGAGGGAGTTGTGAACATGCACTTCTGTGTCGGTGGGTTTAGGATCCTCCTCACACTCACACTGATGAAGACTGTCACTGGAAGATGTCTCCATTGCATCAGCAGGACGTAAGCATTTGTAAAATATTACAGTTTGTGATGTTTTATACATATTTTTATTGCATCATTTAAAACTATGAGATATAAAATAAACCAATTTTCATAACATTTTCTGTGTATTTAGTTGTTTTCTTAATAAGTTATTTGGAACATCATTGCAACCTGTCAGCTTTTTATTGAGGATTTAGAAAGTTGCTGGTGGCCCGAGTGTGTAGAGTGGGGTGTTGTTTTTGTCACATGGTGAAAGTGACCTCATGGGGAGCAAAGAGAACAACTGAACAATTTGGGGATTCACAGACTTTCGTAATCGCTAAAAACAATTAATAAAAATTGTTCTGTGTGAACTAAAAGCTCAAATATAAACCATCCTGACACTGACACAAATGATCTGCTGTTTATAAGCAGGACAGTGTTTTCATGAGCCTGGATGAAGCTAATTTGCATGAGTTTAACCTGCTGGTCAAAAACTTGCATGACTCTGATATCACTCCAACTTTCTTCTGTTTATTTATTCATTTTTGCTAATTGTAGTAGATTAATATGTTCACCAACTGATTGTTGGCCTGAATGTTTGAATGTTTGCAGTTTCAGGTCCTACTGATCAGTTTTAAGTATTGTAGAAAGTGAGCAGCAATTGAATCAAGTCCTGGGATGAAATGGGACAAAAGGGTAATGTGACAGCCACATTAGTTCCCTTCCCTCGTTTAACAATGTGTAAGCAGACTGCTTTAACCTGCAATTTACTGCATGTTGTTAGGCTGCATGGTACAACCACAGTCTGCTAACCACCCGTGGTGATCGAAGGTTTTGAGGTCTTGCTTGAGCTACTGATGAAGTTTTATCAAAGCTTGTTAAGTTTCCCAACCACATTTTATCCTGATGGTCCAAGGCTTACATCTTTATGCTCACAGACGTACTTCTGTAATTAATCAGTGACCGATTTATTACTTTAAGTTACAGTGTGAGGGGCATTAATGAACATAAATCAGATTTAACTGGATTATGTGTTTAGGTCAAGAGACACAGACCTTCATCTTTAAGAGGCTCTTCTTGAATATCTAATCACGATGTTTGCCATGCAAGTACACTGGGCGGTTGTTTTTAACACAATCATTTGATGATTCTGATGAAATGAAGTATTGTTTCAATGAGCTGTGGCACCATTCTTGCTTTAGCAGTGAAAGGAGTCAGGTAGGGCTCCATCAGGAAGAGGGCCCCAGAGGTCCTATCCCCCCCGCCCACTTCCCTGGGGCTTGAACATCAGTGGATTTCCACTTAAGCAAAGCCTCATCAAGTTCCTGCAAACAGCACCACACACACACTATCATGTACAGAGTGTGGATGCTGTGTCTAAGACCACGATCAATGTGTTTCCACCATCTGGTGCAAGCTTCATCTGTCTCACTGTGTTCTCCTAAAGGCCAAGACAGCAGGACAGTGAAATCAATCTCACTTATAGGTGCCAGAAATCAGTGGATGTGAGATTAATGGTGGTAATCAGGTTATGCATTTGTTGTCTTCTCAGCAGGTGGGAAACATCTCTCTTTATTTGTTTATGTACATGTGTATCAGAAATCTATTTTCCTGTACAGCTCAGGTTTAAGGCACAATGTTGATCTAATCTAATGAAGATCAGTGCCTTTTTAGAGTCAGTGAAAATACTGACATTAGTGACGTTAACCCTTGACTAAGAGTTTCTTAGTCAATTGTTAATGGGAAACACATTTCCACACCACCATCTTCTAAGCTGTGATGCTACATGTGCAGCAGCAAACGTCCAATTAGTACCGATCAGAAGGTTGGAGGTTCGATCGCTGCCTGATCTGATCTGTATCTCAAAGTATCCTTGGACACGATACTGAACCCCAAACTGCTCTTTCATGTGTCCATCAGAGTATGAATGTTAGATAGAAAGAACTTAGGTACAGAAAAGTGCTTGTATGAATGGGTGAATGAGGTGTATAAAGTACTTTGAGTGCTTGAGTAGAAAAGTGCTATTTAAGAACAAGGATGTGCAAGAATTTGCTAGACACGCTCTTCTTTTTCCAAAACTAAAAATGTTATTTCAAATTTGGCAGCCTGTGTGTCAAAGAGACTGAAGAGTAACGAAAGGGCAAAGTCCAGGAATACAGCCAAACTCAGGAGATCAGTTAGGAGCACAACTGAGCAAAGGTGATTCAGAAAAATGGAGAGAAACTCTGCCATGCAGTGCCATGCTGAGCAGACTGGTTTACAGCCACAAGAGAGACTCAGCGTTCACAGATCATAAAATCTTCAGGGAGCAAAGCTCTCAGAGAAGCTATAATGCAATCCACAGATAGAATACAGTCAATAAACTCCAAGTGAAATGTTAAACAGTGCATGGATAGCTTTTTGTTCAGCTTTTTCTTCGTATCCTTTTTCCCCCTTTCTAAAGTCTCTTCAGAGGCTTTGCAATTTGTCAAACAGCAGCTGGTAAAAAGGCTTTTGCAGTGAGGCAGGGAGCCTGTTCAAACCAGATTATGCTTGATTTGATGACTGCAGAGAACTTGGGGCTGACAGCTCAGATTAGGATCGGTTCTCCCTTGAAAAGGCATTAGTGTGTTCTGTCATGGCAGGATTTCTGTTCAATGTGCAGGTAGACTGAAATCAAAGGGCACCAAAGACACCCAAACCTGAGGGATCATTACGTGACACCCAAAGCATCTGAGCAGTCTTATTCCTTCATCTGTACCAAATTACTCAGATTCACAGACGTCGTGCACAGCAGACCTGCAATACAACAATGAATAACAGGAGTTACGCCTGCGTTTGACAGGTCAAAATGTCACAGGGAGCAGTTCAGTTAAGTTTCATTCCCCTCCAGAAATCACTTCATGCATGATTATCAGGAACCTTTGAGTAATGACAGCACTTAAGTGAGTGTTTCCTTACCATATTCCACTTTGTCACCAAGTTTTAGGATGAGAATGTTTTTTTTCTACTTTATTTTTTTTTATATCGTTGTTATTATTTCTGTTGTAATTTGTGTTTGTTTTTTGTTTGTTTGTTCAGTTTTTCAGCCTTGTTGCATTTATTTTTTTCTATTTCCGTTGTGTTTTATTCAACTTCTGTTACATTTTGCAGGATTTTGCAGCTTTTTCTATTGACGGGTGTTTTCTTCAGGGACACCATATTATCATTATCTTTAAAACTGCATTTGAAACTTAATGCTGAGTTTTTACTTTCTGCAGTTGAAGTTATCTAAAGAAACTGTGTGTGGGTGCAGCTGAAAAAACGTCTTTTGGCAAATAACACAGAAATTCTGAAATCCTCTACTGCTTATATCAAAGAGAATAAAAGAAACCAAAGCTAAACTCTAAAAGATTATTTATTTCAGCTTGTTTACAGTTATCCACACCTCACAGCTTTTTATGGGTTGATAGTTTTCCTGATCCAATCTGCATACTCAGGATCACAGAGGTCCATGAAGGCAGCCGGTGCTCTGCATACAAAGTCTGGATCTCCCACAAAAGAAGAGACCCCATAAATCCTGCCATTATGAACCACTCCTCCACCAGAGTCTCCCTGCAAGACAGAAATACAGTTTCCCAGGTTTATAAAATCTTTCTGTATTTTGAATGTTTAATAAATGCAGCTGTGAGCTGAGGGATCATGCAAACTCACTCGACATATATCTTTCCCAGGACTTTGTCCACAGAACCAGTGCTGATAGCTCCTGACTCGGTGGACCTCGGGGAATTTTTTCTGTAAAATATCATTGAGCTCTGTACAGCTGACAACCTCAGTCTCTGCACAGTGAAGAGAGGGTGATTCACCAGGTTCTAGAAAAAAGGGACAATTAGTTCAGCTTAAAGCACTTTTTAAAAAATGATGCAGATTTGTATTTTATGCAGAAATGCAGCAGAAAGAAATAAAATGGTCTGAGCTCACAGGAAAAGCTTGTTTTTGCTTTGAACACATTAGAAATGAAGAAAAATACAATTTCAGTACAAATATCTGCAACATCTCTTTACTAATAAAGTAACAGTTTGGATGGTTTGTTTTCTTTTTTCTTAATACAACAAATTTGTTAAAAATCATCTTACTTCTTTTCTCATTAGCTAGTCCAGTGGTGGCACCATAACCTGCGACCTCAACTCTGGAATGACACAAGAAGTGTTTGGACGCTTTTCTCTCCTTTTTTTGTCAGTTACATACAAATACATATATTGATTGTTTTGCACGTTAACTTTGAAATGTTGCCCTGAGGCCTGTACTATGAAGCAGGATCTCATCTCTCCAGGTAACTTCAGAGTTCTATATGAAGGATTTTGACTTCTTACCAGAGAAAATTGTAAGAGTAACCCTGACCTGCTGTTATATTAGTTATGTCCTTTATAGAGTTTTAGTCACCACTTTATCATCACGCACCACACCTGGCTAGCATGCTTGCACTGTGCTTGCTCAGCGCATTGGGACACCATTCAAACTCACTGCAGCACATGCTACTTCCTGTTTTAAAGGGCCTTGTAGCAGCCCTTGTTACATGCGTGGGCACGGAGCATGAAGCAGAAAGCACAGCTTAAAAGAGAAGTTGATATACCCGGCGGCGTGACACTGACTGGTGTTTTACGTTTTCTCAAGCCAGCTAACACAAAGTAAGCCAAGCCTTGTTGAATTTTCTTTGTACTATATCCCTCTGGTTAAGTTCAAGTTTAGAGATCATTTGTCCAGAAAAGCAGCATCACCATTCCTGGAAGATCCCTTGAAACTTTCAACTTTAGACCCTCCTACTGTACTACATGGACAGTGGGAGGGGCTAAAATTCTTCAATAGCATTTTTTCATAGACATTTTTCAGTTTGCAGCCTATGTTTAAATTCTGTTGTTATATTAAGTTTTATTTTCTCTTAAACTAATAAACAGCAGAAAGTTTGTAGCTGACAGAATAAAAGCTGAAACTGTCTTTCAAACATTAATTAAATGAAATACTTGATTAATGATCCATCAGATTCTCCTGTGTAATGATAGGCCGTGATGTCAGTCAGGATTTTTGCTGTCTTTCTTGCTTGTCTCCAAATGGGCTAGACTTTATTGATATAGATTTCATCCAGTCTTATTGAACAAAGCATCTGAAGTGCTTGCGCTTTTACTACTAAGCTACCCTACAGCAATTTTACACACACACACACACACACACACACACACACACACACACACACACACACACACACACACACACACACACACACACACACACACACACACACACACAACACTGATTTTTCTGCAGCAGCTGTTACCTTCAGTCTGTATTATGCATTTAAACCCTTCATATTTTTCTAATATTACAGTTTTATCTTCCTTTTTAAAACCTGCACTGCCAGTATAGTTTATCCACATCCGTTAGGATTGAAAGCCCTGGTTAACTTGATAACCAGGGCTTTCAATTGATAAGCAGCTTCCTGTGAGTATTTGATTCCCACTGTTGGGATAAGATAAAGGAAATATATTCTACATATGCTGAACTCACTTCACAGCACAGAGCTCAGGTCAAGAAGAAACTTTAAGAAAAAAAACTTCAAAGCAAGAAACTTTGAGCCACAGGAACATAAATGTATCATTTGAATCTAAAACTGAAGTTAGCACGACGTGTCAGTATCTGTCAGAACACATGAACCTGAAGCAGAAACATCCACAACTCACAGTCAGGTAGTTTTATAGGTTGGATATCAGAGCTGCTAGTAGCTGCAGCAGCATGATGTCATGAACTCTGCCTGTGCTGGTGTCTTTGTCTGTATAGATCTCAGCTTCTGCTGTTATCTGCACTTCTTGTTCCGGACCCCCTTGATGCACACTTAGATTTGCAAACATGGTCCTGCATGTGCACAGCAAACATAAAACATGATTACTGATGGTCACCATATTCTATTTCTCATCTTGTCTGAATGTATTTTACTTTTTACTGAATAGCAAAAACAAGTTTTAGTTGCTGCTCTGATCTCCTCACCCTCCTGGCTTCAGACGGTGAGCTGCAGAATCCAGCGGTCGCTGATCAAAGAGCCTCCACACAAGCTGGAAGGTCCATGTGGATAAACTGCTCTGAGCTGTACATGATACTGTCGCTCACATTCATCACCTCCAATGACTCTCTTTTGCAGAGCGACCTCTGTGTTCGCCGTCACACCTGAAAGAGGAATCCCCCGCCCCACCAGGTCACTGCCAGTTTTTCTTTGTACCTGTAAAATATCTGCTCTCAGAAGTAAGGCAGAACCACGCAGTGAACACCAGAGCCATTAAATATAGATACTGTAGCTGAACACTCGCTGATACACAGAGAAAAGAGAAGAGGCACCACACATAGTGTTGCTGCCATTCACTCTCTAATGACTGCATTTCAGTTTGAATATTGGACACTGCATAGTCACATAGTGTCATTATGAAGCTTTATCAACTGCAAAGCTGCAAAGCTCCACACATTTATGCAAAGTTACTTATCGTCTCTTTTGGCTTTCATAAAGTGACAGAAGGGAAATGAAGGTAAAATGTTTCTATAGAGAAAGTGCTTCACAATAATAATCAATAAAAAATAAATACAAACATTAAAAGACAATAATAATATCCACTACCTAAAATTAAGCGTGTACAAATAAGTAGAGCTGCTCTTTCAAATGTTCAGACCGCAGAGATCAAATGTAATATTAGTGCATTCCATAGATTATCAGCCAACAGCCTTGAAGACACACTTAGTCTCTTTTAGTTTTCAGCCTAGAACGAGGAACCACCAGCAGGTTTCTGTCAGAAGACCTCAGTGACCTGCACCTTATAGATGGAAGCAAATGAAGTTTGATCTCAGCTTCATGCTCTTGTTCTGCTCGTGCTCTGATTTGAATTACATTTTCTACACGCTTCACTGTATCTCACTGTCAGTTTGTCAATTTGTGACATTAATTCAGAGGAATATGGTGTAAACCAATGATTTATAAACCTAAAACAGCTCATGATCACTAACCAATGCTAACTTTGAGAAGCAATGCAGAACATATTGTGCCCTCTGTGTGGCTAATGGAGCTCTTAAGAGTAGAAGAGCAAAACAAAAGAAAAAAAAAACCTCGCTCACGAGTCTGCGACTGAGTGCTGACAGAGAGCGAGTGGGTTACCTCTGTGTGACTTCAAGCTGCAGAGGGTAAGGCTCTGACTGTGGTCTGCATATATGTGCCGAGCAGCAATTCAGAATACCCACCATGCACAGTTTCTGTGAGGTTTGGCATAACTCGATGCATTGAATCATTTTCATATTATACAGACAGAATTATGCAGTAAGAACCTGCAGTTAAATATAGAAACCTTTGTTGAATACTCACTGATACACAGAGGCAAGAGAAGAGGCAGCAGACACAGTGTTCCTGCCATTCACCCTCTAACAACTGCCTTTCAGTTGAGCAAACACTTTGGCGACAGTGGGAAGGAAAAACTCCCTTTTAACAGGAAGAAACCTCCAGCAGAACCAGGCTCAGGGAGGGGCGGGGCCATCTGCTGGGACCGGTTGGGGTGAGAGAAGGAAGACAGGATAAAGACATGCTGTGGAAGAGAGACAGATTAATAACAAGTATGATTCAGTGCAGAGAGGTCTGTTAACACATAGTGAGTGAGAAAGGTGACTGAAGAAGAAATACTCAGTGCACCATGGGAATCCCCCAGCAGCCCACCGCATTGCAGCATAACTAAGGGAGGATTCAGGGTCACCTGGTCCAGCCCTAATTATATATTTTGGAAAGTTTTAAGCCTAATCTTAAAAGTAGAGATAGTGTCTGTCCAAACAGGAAGCTGGTTCCACAGAAGAGGGGCCTGAAAATTGAAGGCTGTCCCTCGTATTCTACTTCTAAATACTCTAGGAACAACAAGTAAGCCTGCAGTGTGAGAGTGAAGTGCTCTAATAGGGTGATATGGTACTACAAGGCTTTTCAGGGAGTTTTTAGGACATCCTGATAATAATGAATTACAGTAGTCCAACCTGGAAGTAATAACTGTAGCTTCACTCTGAGACAGGATATTTCTAATTTTAGAGATGTTGCTCAAATCGAGGAAAGCAGTCTTACATAGTTGTTTAATATGTGCAATGAAGGACATGTCCTCGTCAAAATTCACTCCAAGGTTCCTCACAGCGTTATTGGAGGCCAAGGTAAGAATCTGGTTAGATACCATATTTCTAAGATTTTAAGGGCCGAGTACAATAACCTCAGTTTTATCTGAATTTAAAAGCAGAAATTAGAGGTCATCCAGGTCTTTATGGCTTTGAGACATTCATGTAGTTTAACTAATTGGTCTGTGTTATTTGGCTTAGCTAAGCTAAGGTAGCAAATTCCTAAAAATACAGGGAGTGAATACAAGAGAGTGTGCTTCGGATGAAGCAAGTGAAGATTAAACTATGAAATAAGAAGTTATCTATAAGTTTTTAGTTATTTCGGCTATCCAGATAAGCTACACAAAAACACAACCATGTGTTGGAACAGGAAGTGATAGGAGGTGAGAAAAATAACCTTAGGACAGGTGAGATTGGTCAATGGTAGAGCTATTTTTCTGAAATTACACACGTTAGTAACGTGTGTAATTTCAGAAAAATAAAATAAAAATAAAAATAAATAAAATAAAAATAAAAAATAAATAAAAATAGGAAGACACAGTGCTGGTTCAACAAGACAAAGTGGACAAGTTTACAACACCATTCAACGCAACACCACACAAAGTTGTAAGCAGAACTGGAAACCAAGTCATTATTGAATCACCAACAGGAGCTCGCTATCACCGGAATACCACACATGTGAAGAAATACGAGACAAATGAGACCAGAGAAGGACACTATGACACAATACCTGAAAGGGAGGAAGGTGAAACACCCACAAAGACTGACACCTTCACTCCAACACCACAAGAGGGCTCCCAGGGGCCAGAGAGACCAAGTAGATCACAGAGGGCTAAAAAGATACCCGAGAGGTTTCGTGATTTTGTGGTGAAATGAACTATAATATGTTAAGGTGAAGAGGTAACTTACATTTGGCAAGTTTCAAGTTCATATGTGTATTTCGACATGTATATATTGAAAAAAGAAAGGTACATGTGTGGTGAGACATTTAGATTATATAATTGTTAGAAAGTAAGACAAGAAGAATGTTCAATGTTGGGGGAAAAAAAGACATAAAAGTTATTACAACTAAAGTTTGAATCTAAGGAAAAGGGGGGTGTCATGTATTGATATGGCTATGTCTTAATGTGATGACCTTTGAACCGGATGTGGTTGTCCGAAGGAAGCCCCGTTAAGTGGCTAGTTGTAAGATGGACAGTGTTCAATAAAGCAACATAAAGACCGTGCTTTATGTCCTGATTCAATTCAGAGTGCTCTGCCTAATTTAGTAATAAGGTGGGCACACGACAAGTGGGCTTGACTTTTGCGCCTATTGGCTGATCGTTTACTATCGACTAGTTTTCCTGGATACCTGCTCCGCGGACGGCTGCCACAGGTAGCAAAAACGTGCTAGGTCAAAGGTCAGGGAGGATGGCGGACTGGTGTGAACTTCAGTCAATTCTGCTCATTTTAGCAGATCAGATAGAGAGGGATCATTTACCTGTAGATACTGTTTTGAGTCGTTTAGATGATGTTTCTGAAATGCTTGGGATGATAATTGCTCTTCAAGATGTTAGCATCGATGACAGCATTGTCGAAAGTTTAAGATCAATTCAGCACCGTGTTCGTTTGGAATACGCCGAGGAAGAACAGTCTTCAAATGTTGGTCGTCCACGTCTTGAAATCCCGGCTGCAGCACTCAGGACTTTAGTGCTGTCCTGGATAACCATCGGGGTAATTGCCGATATGTTTTCTGTGTCTCCGAGCACAATTAGGAGGAGAATGACGGAGGAAGGTCTAAGGTAAGTTTATGCTGTAATTTAACACCTGTGTGAGTCTGTACACAGCATTATTTAGATGTTGACCTTAATTATGACGTTTGATATTGAAATATTATCGCTTACTTTTTTATTGTGAATGTCTAAAATAAGCGGGGCAGCTACGGCTAGTATAATAACTATACTAACTATATTATATATGTCAAAAAATACACTCTGTTAATATCACTAATGGCACAGGAGGATGAGTGTACTTAAGTAGTATTTGCACAGACCTAATGGAAAAGCAGAGTGTGCCATGGTTAGCAGGTGTTTCTACATTTTGGGAGAAAAACAGCAATCAGACTGCGTGAATGTTGTTCTTCCAGCAATCTGAACTCTTAACTCTATAAATATGTTTAAACAACAAACAGAATCACGTATATCCTCCCTAACCACCAGCAGGATCTCAGATAGTGTTGACTGTTTGTCATAGTTGTTCTATGTTTGACAGTTTACGTTATTTCAGTGACTTTTCTATTTCAGGAAATCCATCCATCTTTTTAACTACTGGGTCATTAAGGAGGCTGAAGCCCATCCCAGCTGTCATTAGGCAAAGGGCGGGGTAGACCTCGGACAGGCCATAAAACAGGATTAATCTGGTACACTAGTCTCTTTCTTTCTGTAAAAAAAACATCTGTGTCTGCAAACATTTGTGTTATCAGTTTCATTTGAGCCTGAATACATTTTGGATGAAATTTCTCAAGTTTTTAAAAATGAGAAATTAAACTGTTATTCTACTATGAGACCACACGGGGGCAGCCCTGCCTTATTATGTATTATTCTCTCTTACTAGACATGGTTAGGATGGCTTTTGTGTCAAACTAACCAAAGTAATGTTGTTGGTTAATGTTTTTGTGAACAGTGGTATTTCAAGTATGGTCCTGTTTTTTTCTCCATTACAGGAGTTTCACTGGTTAAACAATCAGTGAATTGAAAGATTGTTGAATGAATGAATAACCAATGAAATGAAAGGTTGCCTATGACTTGTTGGCTGATCGCTGACCTTCTCTACTCTCCCCACAGATTCGACAAATATTCAGCTAATGTGATGGTGGACAGCAAGCCGGTCAACCTGGGCCTCTGGGATACAGCTGGACAGGAAGATTATGACAGGCTCCGCCCACTGTCCTAGCCACAGACGGTACAGAATCACACATACTCACACAGGCACACACAGTAACTAATGGACATAAAGTTACAGAGACAGAACTTATATAACATGTCAGCTAATTAAAACTGCAGCAGCTATTCTAATTCTTTGTCTCCTTGTCTCTCCATCCAGGATGTTTTCCTAATCTGCTTCTCCCTGGTTAGCCCGGCATCCTATGAGAACGTCAGAGCTAAGGTGAGTTTTGGCTGTTTTTTATGAGGCCTGTCTCTCAGCTGCCGAGGAACAAAATGTAAAAAAGAACAAACAGAACAAAAGCAGGAATTTATTATAGAGAAAAAAAATAGGTACTTGGATTACAAAATGGAGAAAAAGCCTAAACAGGTCTAATAATTGATGTGAATGAATGATTGATGCTGTGGGTGAAAGTTGGATGATGTATTTCTCTCATCTTTAATAGCTACAGCATATCATTTGTTTTTCATGCCTTCATCCACCTTTCTGTAACACCTGGCATCAGAGCTTCATCTCCCTCCACCTTTGATTCTGTTTTTTGCCTCTAACACGTTCCTTGATTTTGCGTGTTCCCCTTTCTTGCCTCTTATTTAGTTTTCCTTTACTCTGTATTCTGCCAGTGGTACCCTGAGGTCCGTCACCACTGCCCCTCCACGCCCATCATCCTGGTTGGCACTAAGCTGGATCTGAGGGATGAAAAGGATACCATTGAGAAACTGAAGGACAAGAAGCTGGCGCCTATCACCTATCCACAGGGCCTAGCTCTGGCTAAGGAGATAGGTCAGTCACTCTTACTTTATTTGCTTGAAAAGCACTTTAAGATTTGAAGCTCTCCTCACCAGTGAAGATATGAAACTAGCAGATGAAGATGCTAGAGAACTTTGTAGCCTGACTGCCTCTGCAAATTTTTGTTATTCCCCTCATTTCCTGGCATCACAGTAAAAGTATAGTAGCTGTAGTTGACTATAGTGTTCTTTGAAAGTTGAACTTATTCTTCTCCACTACCAGCAAACCTTTCTTCTCTTACTTTGTCTTTGTAGTTCTTTCTCTTCTTTTATTAACATATATGTGTCTTCGCATGTATAGATGCAGTCAAATACCTGGAGTGCTCAGCCTTGACCCAGCGTGGTCTGAAGACTGTGTTTGATGAGGCCATTCGTGCCGTCCTCTGCCCTCAGCCCGCCAAGGTCAAGAAGAAGCCCTGCTCGCTGCTGTAAACGGTACGACTGAATAAAACACAGAGGAAGAGGAGGAAGAGAGATTAGACGTTTGAGAGAAGAGAGAAACAAAGTGAACTCGCTCATTAAATCAACACATAAAGTAGAGTAGAGGTTTGAGGGCTTCTTTTCTTTTCTTTGAACATAAGTCTGAAGCTATTCAATCAAGCCTTTTATTTGTCACATGCAATGTTTACATCTGCAGTGAAATTGGACCCCCCGAACATACATACGTATCAGCTCCAGCCTTGAGACCACAGCTGACACCGATACGGTAGCTGCATGAAATGATGGTGGTTTTCCTTTAGTGCGAACAACTGCATGTCAATTTCACAGTTGGTCTAACAGTCCGTCACTGGTCTCTCAGTCTCCCGTTGGAGAGCTTCTCTGAGATGTTATCAATCTTGTGCTCAGAGAGCAGAGACTGCCGTGAGCTTCCCCAAGATCTTATCCGTGCTGCGTTCAATGAGCCCATTTTGAGAAGTCACGACCCGTCCCATCATTTCCATCATAGCGGGCAGCCTTGTGGGGTTTTGAAAAGTCGACTCCGCCTTCCTTGATAAGCCAGGGCCAAGCCAACTCCGAACAGCAAGAACCCTGTTATCATGGTTCCGAAAAGGTAGATGTCTACAATGTCCTCGATTGACAGTCCCGCCAGGCACACGACCCTCCAGTTCCTCCACCCGTCCATTGTGTATCCAGAGGGGAACGTCCCTCTAGGACACTCGGACTTACTCAAGCCCAGGCTTCTCGTTGAGAAGAGCGTGTCAATTGCATTCAGGGACCAGTTGTTCAAATCCATAATTCCTCTTTTAGGTTGTAACAGACCGTGAGAGTCATCCAGGGCAAAAGTAGAAAAGTAGACGAGACTAGACAAGGACATTGAGAAGCCAAGCAGGAAAGAGAAGGAAGAGGGAGAGGAGAAAAGTGCGACTGCCTTCGTCCAGAGCCAAACGAGAAAGGAAACTGTAGACACTTATCACTAAGAGGTGATTCAGAAGTTTGTTCTTGCACATATAATGGACAGAAACATTAAAGAGAAAAGAAAAGACATAAATGAACACAACACAAGACAGAAAAGTTTCACATGCTTTGTACTCAATTTCATTTTTTTGCAGAGGAAAAATAAATTTGTCCTGAATATTGTTGGAGTAATTTTGTCCCACAGGCATCAATTTAACCCCATGATTTATGTGACCTTTGTTTTAGATTCTCACAGGAGCACAGAAGAAGAGAAAAGGACTGCAGACCCTGAAGAATATATGCAAATCTGCCATGTCTCTAATGTATATCTACAACTTTAAACAAAACAAAAAACCAAACAATGTATGGTGTGCAGGTTTGCTATTGTTTTAGAAATGCCAACGAGCTCTTCAGTCCAAATCCAGACGCTGCCCAGACAGGATTTCTTTGTAAAATATATCAGTTTAGAGATTATAGACCCTTTGAGTTTAAGTGTAAGTCTGAGAGCAGCATGCTGCCTTCATCTAAAGTACTGCCAACAATATATATGTGTTTCATGAAACCTAAAATAAAAATAACTTTTGTAACTGAAATAAACACAGTGTTTCAGTGTGATTTGTTCACTGTGCTGTTTTCAGGGTGATGAATGTAAGGAGCAGAAATGGTCGTTTGTGAGGAAGCAAGCAACAAGCAAACTTGTGTCTGAATAAGATTTATTAACAAATGTATTATTTGTTGTGCTATTAAAATAAAAATAAAACATTTGATTGCACAAAAGATTCACATTATTTCTCCACAACATGTGACCTTTTGGATTGAATGCCTATACTCAACTATGGGGGATATAAAATTCTCATTTTGATACAGCTGCTGATATCGCCTATACTCTATCCTTATTTACATATTGTGGAGAACAGCATCTTTTTCTGGTGGTGAGTTGAAAATGTTCAGACTCAAACAGCACTTTCAGTTTTGCAGTTTAATGTTTGACCAGCTTTTTTTGCCAAAACACCTTCATGTCTGTGAAGGTTCTCAGTCATCCAGGTCATTGTAGTCAAAGGAGCTTGACATGTGTCCTAGCGTCTGGACTTCTTTACAGTTTTTTACAGACGCTAGGACACATGTCTCAATACTTAGGTCACTTTTGCAAAACTCTTCACACAATTCTCCTAACTGACCCTCAGCGTGGCAGAGCAGTTCATTTCACATTCAAAATGCACTACAACTACCAAAACACTTCATTCAGGTCTCAAATAAACTCATTCTTCCAGAACACTAGCAAAGGTTGACAGCCGACAAACACACTTTGTCACCCACAAAACAATGACCTAAAAAACACTAACAACATGTAGCATTACACAGTGTTTTCCTGTGTAAAACAAGGAAACATCTCTGTTTATAATTTCAATATATGTTACTGGAATGAATCAGACATCATGCAGAATTCATTAATATTTGTTTATGTATTTTTATTTTTCTGCACTAAGTAATCCCAAAATACAAGAATTTGTATACACACCATCCACTGATACTCATACAATAGTAATGCTAATCTACTCGGTCTTCTCCATTTGGCCACAGGTTCTCATCCACATCACATCTTATGTCATCTAGGGCAATACACCTAGGAAAGAATCTTCTGGCTGCCAGAATTGAAGGAGTTGAAAAATTGAAGGAGTAACACCTGTGTAGATGTTCATCTACAATGAGAATAAGCTGTGGCTGGTTAAACTGCATTTTTAGATTTAAAATATGTGTCAATAAAATATTGCTGTTGAATTTTGCTGTCTTTTCAAGTTTTGCATTGTGTTATTGTTTTGGCCATAAGTTTAACAGTTTTGAAAACAGTATGTAAGCACATGCAAAATGTCCTGCACGTACAAAGGTTTTTGGCAGTTGTTGTGTCTGAGTGAGAAGATAATTCATGAAATTTGAGAGATGTAGTCATTGAATGCATTTTGTGCCAAAACAATGATAACTGGTCCTCAGTTTAGCCCACATAGACTTCTGTTGTGCTCACTGTGTGAGGAGTTTTGCAAATGTGACCTAAGTATTGAGAAATGTGTCCTAGGTCTGTAAAAAACTGTAAGTTACTTGAAGACGTTTCACCTCTCATCCGAGAAGCTTCTTTAGTTCTAAGGTCAAATGGTGGAGAGTCCCAGATATAAACCTAGTGGGAGTATCCCCCCACAGAGGGACAAAAGGACCCCCTGATGATCCTCTAATCGCCTGAGCCAAGGTGTGAAACTGGGTGTGGGTCCCAATCAGCCAGAGTTTCGGGTGAGTTCATTGTGAAACCTGGCCCCACCTTATCATGCGAATTCCTGAGATCAGATGGCCCAGGATGTGAGTGGGCGTTAAGGCGTCTGGGGAGGGAACTCGAAACTGGATTATAGATGGCAGAGAGTTGGTGTCGTAAACCCCCGCCTCTGTTCAAAGATGGTCGCTCACAGTGGACATAGATGGCTTCTTTCACTCCTCTTTCAAACCATCTGTCCTCTCTGTCCAAAATGTGAACATTGGCATCCTCGAAAGAGTGTCCTTTATCCTTAAGATGCAGATGGACTGCTGAGTCTTGTCCTGTGGAGGTGGCTCTTCTGTGTTGTGCCATGCACTTGTGAAGTGGCTGTTTGGTCTCTCCAATGTAGAGGTCTGGGCATTCCTCGCTGCACTGTACAGCATACACCACATTGTTAAGTCTGTGTTTTGGCGTTTTATCTTTCGGGTGAACCAGTTTCACTGGGGGACAGAAACGCGTCTTACAGAAGACGTTACAGGTCTGTGAGAGCCAGAGATTTTCCATGTTTGAGGTGACCAAATACTTATTTTCCACCCTGATTTACGAATAAATTCTTTACAAATCCTACCATGTGAATTCATGGATTTTTTTTTCACATTCTGTCTCTCACAGTTGAAGAGTTGAAGTGTACCTCTGGTGCAAATTACTGACCTCTGTCATCATTTTAGGTGGGGGAACTTGCACAATCGGTGGCTGACTAAATACTTTTTTGCCCCACTGTATGTAGCCAGGTGGAAGGTCTTTATTATTGGACATGTCGCTGACTTTGACTTCATGTCCACTCTTACCTGTTTCTTATGTGTGCTGTGTTCCTCCATCTTTCTCCCTTTTCCTCCCCAGCCCTGAAGTCTTTTGAATTTTCACTCAATAACAGCACCTTTTAAAGTTATTTGTTTTTATTTATTTAAACATATAGTAAAATTTATATAAAGTGGTAAATGTTATGCACTACCTAAAGTGTGAAGTCACAGAATGATACTATTTAGTGCAGTTTTTAATCATTACCAGTCTTCATCTTAGAGCTTGTGCTCTTATTGTGCCATAATGTCTCCTTTTAAACTGTGTGGATGTTCACCTCTTCTTCATCCTTCCTGTTCCTTTCACCAAACTGCTCACTCTTGTTCTCCTCTGATCTCACTTCCTGTTCTGGTTATAAGAAGAATGCAGTCAGCATGTGTCAAAGACACTCCCTTAGATTAGATATTTGACATTTTATTTATCAACTATTTTATGCACTAAATTAATCAATTATTAAACAAATATCATATTGTAGAAATGCAAATAATAATGCACTAAGCAGTTTCATGCCACAAGAGCTAAATGGTCACGTCACTGTATTTATTTCCCACAAACTACTATACCTAGGATCTTCAGGTTTCCACTATATTTCATTAATCTGCAGCGACTGTAGAACATAAAGTATATTGACCTCTATTGTTTTCTTTATGACTTGGCCTGAATACACACACATACACATCTTTGAATAGCACAACAAATGAGGTAATTTTCCATGTGTTTTAATAGGTTTTAGTGATTTATGGGTTTTATGTATGTGTGTGTATTTTGGTCTTCAGTGTAAATTTATACAAACTGTAATTATTTCAGATGAAAGATCCGTTATTTAATGTTGCTTTATGTTGTGTGTGTGTGTGTGTGTGTGTGTGTGTGTGTGTGTGTGTGTGTGTGTGTGTGTGTGTGTGTGTGTGTACGCTCAGCAGAGGGGAGGTCAAGGCAGGAGCTGAGTTGACCTGGTACATCAAGTTTGGATTTGCCCAGTTGTTGGTAAACAAAAAAGATTTAAAACTTAAAAGATTTTGAGTTCATGCACACTGGAAAAAAAATTCTCTTCATCACAATCATTTGTTTAAAAATATGGCTATTTTACTGATCTATGGTTATTATTAAAGAGGAAGGAAAGAAGAAGAGGAAGCCTGAGCCCAGGTTCTGTCCATTTTCATAACAAGTGACAGCACAGACATCTGAGCTTTTTCGTCATAAAGATTGTGATGTGAAGCATCAGCAGGTAAAGTGTCGTTAAAGTGTCACTTCAATAATGCTGCTGGCAGAAAGAAGTGTTGACACATACTAGCTTTGAATAAAAGGCTTAAAACACAAACAGTCTAATCCTGGGTGTTGCTTTTAAGCTTAAAGAATATAATAAGTTCTAAGACAATTCAGTTTACTTCTTACTGTCCATGTTGTGTTGTGGTATTTACTTTATCATGAATGTACGCTACTTTGTTCTAGCGACTGTAAAAAATTATTGTATTCATGAAATAAACTAGACTTTCACAGTCTGCATCTTCCACAGTTTTTATGCTTTTGTTCACTCCAAGTTTGACACAAACCCACAGACAACCAGAGTTAACTATGTGAAGCAATCACAGACACTGTAATGGCTGATTTTTCTAATAAACACAATCAGGTTAACATTAAGGTTTAACATTGAAGGAGATTTGTTCCATAGTCACAGTTATACTTGTATTTCCTTTACTTACATCCAACACTACTATGTTCTGTTTCAGTCCAGGTGCTGGCAGTTTATCCTTTGTTGTTTGGACAAATAAGCTTAAAGCTAAACCTTCATGTTTTTGATGGGAAAGTTTGTTAAACCATTGCTCAACTTATGTCTGCACAGAGCAGATAATTATGATGTACTTGTAAAAAGACTTGATAAGCAGGTCACAGCTGAATCAAGGGGTAATAAAAGTAAGACCACGCGGTCTCAGCACGACTACACATGCAGTGGGTTATCGCACACATTTGAAAGACTCATTGTGTAACTCAGGATGTGACCCCTTATAAAGGAGACAGAGAAGTTCTGTTGTTCAGTCAAGTAAAACCTGGTGAAAGCGCAATTCTAAGACTCTGGTCGTTGCTTAAGTGTATAGATAAAAAATCTTTTTTTCATGCATTATTTTCTTACTATATTAGTATAATCACCAAATCGATCATTTCATATTTATCTCCTGAAACGATCTACATTAACTTTTTATCCCTAGAAATGTGTTTCCAGAGTCCCAGGTTTAGTTACTTCCTGTCCACCATCACATTAGCTGAGTAGTTGTCAAATTTGAGGGGAGCAGAGAAGATCAGACACCAGTCAGCAGGTCAGAGGCCATCTCTCATTTCACAAATCAATCACTTGATTTATAAATGGAACAAACACCCCATCAGACCAGGTAATGACCCATTATGAGACAACAGCCGTCTGAGAGGAGATGTTCTGTATCACAAAACATGGGAAACAAACAAACTCTAGGCATTCTGAAATATATAAAGCTCAACAAAAAAACAAAACCATATCAGATCCTGATGTAATTCATTTTGTTGTTGTCTTTATTAGTCATTTAAAAAGAGGTCTAGAAAAAGTGTCCAGGAAGAGATTCTACTATTTATGCAGCACTGCCCCCGTGTGGCCACAAAGACACACAACAGCTTCATTTCTCAGCCTGTTGCCTTGTTTTCCCTTCATGATGTAAACAGTGAATGAACTGAAAGAAGTCAACCCATAAACTGTTAAACTGATACAACAGTCATGATGATTATGTAACAAGTTGTAGTTGACTTTCTGGTGGTGGTTTTGGTATACAATTTAAAAGCCATTTTCTTTTATAAATACACCATACACTTTGTTCTTGACCATTTCTTTTCCTCATATCCTTAATGGACAGTGGAGGAACACTACATCTAGCTTCTGTTTAACATTTATCCAGGCGCCCCCACACTGTACCTCTACAGAAACCAAGGGAGAGAGACAGACACACAAAGATTTCCACTTGAATCTTGATCTCAAAATAGAAAAAGTTTTATCACAAAATAATTACAAGAGCACAAATAAAAACCAAAGACAAATGAAATAAAAGGCAAGGCCCTGCGACTGAACACAGCACATCTTGCACCTTTAAAATTCACAAATTTCACTTTTCTTTGTCAGTCTGTGGTATTAAAAAAATCTCAACATGATGACCAATGTTTGACCTTTCACCTCTAGCATGGTTTTCTCTGGATTTCAATCTGGCCACTCCTGAAATGACATTTATCAGTGTATGTACAGCATCCATTTTTGGTTTAGACAGTCTGACACAGACCGTCTCCATGGCAACCTCCAAGACTCTTCTTTTCCTAAAAAAAAAAAAAAAAAGTCTCTATATGACCACCAACAAACCTGTTACACCATATTTTTTTCACCAGCTCACCTTTGCTGAAGGTTCTCATACAAATCTAAACATCTTTTGAGAAAGTCCACATCACTCTGATCTGTAATGAAAACAGAAAAACAATGACAACACCAGCAGAGGCCTCCGACATAAACCTGGCAACATAAATCCAGATAACTTTGCTTATTTATCTCTTAAAACATTCAACAAAGATTACATTTCTAACAAATATACCAATATCAATATATATTCCAGAAACAGGACATTCCAGTTAGATCCTCTCCAAACTTACACTGGGCAGCTCAGCCCATCATCCACTTTTACAAAACAGAAAGCCGCCTGATACAACAGCCCCAAAAGTGACAAAAATCCACCTCCAAAAAGCAAAACTTCTCATAATGGAAAAACAAAAAAGATTGTCAGTCCTATCAAACACTTTCTCTTAATCTAAAGAAATTATTCCAACATCAAACTGTACAATTTACAAATAACTACCAAGTCTCTCATGAGAAAACTCTTGTTCACATTAGAGCTGTGTGGTACACAGTACGACTGATCTCTGTGAGTGATTCATTTCACAAAGTGTTTCGGCCTGGTGGCCAGTACCTTTGAAGGAAGTTAGTAATCTGTGCATAACAGAGCCACGTCTCCAGTTCTAAGCAGAGACAAATCTCTGTTTTTTAGGGAGAAGAGAGAGCCCCACATGATGACTCGATGCCAGTAACAGTCTTTTACAGAAGTCTGCAGGCAGCCCACCCTGTGCAGGAGCCAGCTGACCAGCAGCAGCACTAATCTCCTCCAAAGAAAAGTTAGCATCCAGGACAGCTCTGTCCTCAGAGCTCAGCTGAGGAAGCCCCTGCAGCAGCTTCTCCACGCAAGCTTTGTTACTTTACTCCATCCCTAACATGGTGGTGTAAAAGTCCACGGCATACTGACCTGCTCTGCATCCAGGAAAAACCACTAACGCCACATAAACTACACTAACAACACCATACACAATTACACTAACTCATCATCAGCCTCACAACACGCCACACATAAAAAAAACACAACTTTCAGCCAGACAAACCACACAGTCCACCAAACTTCCATCATTCACCAGAGAGAGGGAGAGATATAAAACGAGAGAGTTTAGTGGATGTGTGTTTGTGTGTGTGATACACACAATTTATGAATGTACTCTCCAATAAAGGTTATGTAGTTGATGAAAAGTGGGTTAGATTAAATGTTTACATTTCTTGTGCATGAAGTAAACTATAATATTTATATGTAAAATTCCACACCTACACCTGTGCGCCCTCACACTGCAGCACATTTTACTCCCCTGGTTGCAGAAACCGTTCTATATTTTGTCACAGCTGCAAAAGAAGCTCCACTCAAAGAAACTCAAAGATGATGGAGAGGAAGAGATTTCAGAACATGAGGCAGGAAGGTGGGGAGAGAGTGAGGCGGTATGGCACACAGGAAACGGTCGAGGGCAGACTCAAACCCAAGCTCCTGCAGTGGGAACTCTAACGTTTAGTACATGTGTCCCCACTCAGCCAGGTGAGATATAGCAGAACCATCAATTCAGAGTCTGACAGTAAGGGTGAAGACGAGCCTGACTGTTGGTCTGCTCCAAAACAAGCCCATAAGCAAGCTTTGAAATAATATGTTACAAAATTGTGAAACTGCGACATGAAATTTGATTTGAAAATGAAATTCATCCTGATCAGGAGCTGTTATGATCTAAATGGTGTTCTAGATCCAGTAAGCATTCATTCAACTTGTCTGCAGCAAAATTAAAAAATAAGTTACCACAAGTTGTTTTTTAAATTGGTAAATAATTGATAAAATGTTAAAAGTACTGGTTGTGTTTGACCTCATCACCAGGATGAGTTGGAAATACCTCAAATTCCCTCAGGTGGCCTTTTGCTGGTTGGATTGCCACTACAGTCTGTAAACTGTAGAGGTAATTTTGTGAGCTCATTGGATGAGCAGTTTCTGAAATACTCAGACCAGCCCATCTGGCACCAACAACCACGCAATCTCTTTCCCCCATTCTGATACTTGCTTTGACCTTCAGCAGGTCATCATGAACATGTCTGTATGCTAAAATACTTTAATTTGCTGACGTCTGATTGGTTCACTAGACATTTGTGTTTAACGAGCAGGTGAACAGGTGTACCTGGCAAAGTGTGTGTAACCCTCAGTGTTACTGACATGTTCCACACTGATGCACAACAATACTCTGGGCCCCACACTGTTTTATTAAGTATGTCTAATCACTGTGGACATTACATGTACCTTCTTAGAGGAGAGGTCAAAGGTCAGTTACCTTTATAGGTTCCTGCTATATGTTGTGACATATACACAGCACAGTTGTAGGAATGATAGTTTCTAAGTTCTAAAGCTTTTTGTCAATTTTCAACCAATAAATCATAAAGTTGACCTTGAAGACCACAAGTTTGAATGGATTGTTAACATGACCCCACTCTACAGCACTGCAACATTTTAACATGAGTTATTTAAGACTTTCCAGGTATCCTGGTTACAGAAAAAGATTGATGAGCAGAAAAAAAGAAACAAACTTTAATTGTTTCTGATTAGAAGCTGTACAATCCGGACTGACTTTAACAAATGTGCTATAGGCTCAGCTGGAAAATAGTGAGCTTTACAAGACTGATTTTGTTCCAAAGGCTTTCACAGACCTCAACCAATCCTAAGGCTAATTAGCACGGCTAGGATTTTAAAAACATTTGCTAAATGTTGTCATTGCTAACATATACCTGTTTTAGAGCATGGTGAGTAGCGAGAATGCAAAGTTATTGTTACCTCTAAAAAGAAAAATGTGAAGATGTGATATTAGCATGAGCTATATAGTATCTCCAAAAGTTGATTCTGTTCATCTGGACTTTACGTTTTGTGGGAAAAACGTTTCGTCACTCATCCAATTGACTTCTTCAGTCTCAGCTGACTGCAGGTTTCCCCAATCTTATAAACAGTGCATGTATATGGTTACCTGCACCCTTGCAAAACTTTGCTAGACCCGTCCCTGCACAGTTACCAGCTGTCAGTAGAAAAGGATCCTGATGTTATTTGTCTCTTAGAAACAGTTCATAACTTCCCTTCAACTCATCCATGTCACCTAAAAGGTAAACCTGTTTCTCCATCACCTGTTCAGCTCTGATGATTCAGTAAGGACATCTGCTGGTTTCATCTTCACGTTTCCCTCTCACCACATATCCAAACCGATATCATGACCAGCAGCTGTTACAGCTGTGGCTCCAGCCAACATCAGCTGATACTAGAAAGCAATATTAAATAAATTCTAACAGCAGCTGATCAAGCTTTAACCTGCTGCTGTTGTTTAGAGCGACCACCGCTGGTTTCCTCTTTCTGGCTCGAAATGTGTGATAAACAAACAAGAGAGAAGCAGGCAGAGCTGTGTTCAGTTTAAGAGAGAGGTTTTTGATACCTGAGAAGGAGTGCAGCAGCTCCATGGTGTCTGTGGCACAAGCAAGGTAACCATCAAGCTCAACTGCACTTTGCAGCCTTCTGGAGATTGGTCTGGAGAAGAATTCATCTTCATCAGATGACTCTCTTTGCTGATCCTCACTCTCATGCTCTGTCGTTTCAAGATGTTGTTTGATGTATGTCAAGGCTGTAATTGCAAGTAGATAACACAATTTTGTTATTTAAATTTCAGTGATTATTCCTGAACACAAATTTAAAAACGGCAAATTCTCAAAAAGGATTGTTTAGTATTCAGGACAGACCATCAATAACTTACAATGTATTAGGTGAAATACTCACTTAAGCATGTGTTCAAATGTAAAAATACACAAAAATGGGATCACATGAATCCTTACCAGCCTCTGTTACATCTGCTCTGTCAGTCCAGGAAGTCTTGAACTTGGGTAAGAGGACTGCAGCTGCAGCCAACTCTGGATCCTCCATCATCGCTCCAAAACGCTTTTGAAGGCCATTTTGCAGGGCTCTGATGAGTGGCACGCATGTCTTGCTTGATGTCTCCAGCCTGCTAAGTTTGGACAGTAGTTGTTGGATTACTGGCAGGAGCCATCCCATAAAGGAAGTGGACTCAGACTGAAGAATGTTTGAAGCTTTCACCAGTGGCTTCATGGTGGTACAGTACTCCCTAAGGAATGCAACTTCTGCAGGACTCAACCTGTAAGACACAACAACAAAACCCACCATGACTATAATAGGGATCTTCTGATTTAATATTAAGAGTCTGCTCACGTTTTTAACCATCCATTAAGGAAAATTCACAAAATTTGCAACCATATTGGTAGGTGTCCAATTTTACTCACATTTTCACCTTGAACTCCTCACAAATGCTCCTGATGGCATTTTCCCCCTTCTCATCAATGATGCGTATTATCCTTTCAATGGCAAGGTAGGTTGAATTCCATTGTGTTGCATTGGGACAAATGATCTGTAGTTCACACTTGTCCTCTACCACTTCATTAGCCAAATGAGACCGGCCAGTTTTGTTCCAAATGGCCTGGCATTTTGCAAAGGTTGCACGGGAGAGCCTCTTGTAGGTTTCATTCATGCTCTCTGCTAGGGCAGCATCAGATGTTGCCACAAGGTTTAGCAGGTGACATGCACATCGCTGATGAGGCGGGAGTTGATACTCCAAACCAGAGTCTTCATCAAGAATTGCACTTGCCTCATGGTAGTCAATATGGTCAGTCAGGTCAATAGTTTCTGGGTCTGCTTCATCTTCAGCTTCATCTGCATCATTTTGTGCCCCAAACATGTGGAAGGCCTTGACAAAGTTGGATCCACTATCAGTTGTGGTTCTTACAACTTTGCCTCTAATCTTGTATTGGCAATGGATATCATCAAGTGCACCAGCAAGCATGTCAAATGTGTGAGACCCTCTCAATCTTTTGCATGCTGGTGCTGCAGATCTTCTTTCCAGGGACTCTTCCTCCAATGGCATGTGACTCCAAGGTAACTTTTCTGATGAGCTGACCAACAATCAGTAGTGGTAGCAACAAATTTGACTTTATCCAATGCTGCAACCAAAGTCATCTTCATGTGATCAGCAGCTTCACAGATTCTGGCACAGACAGTGGGTCTGGAGATGACTTTGGCTTGAGGTTGTAATGTGGTAACCAATTCTTTGAAAGATGGCTGTTCTACCACTGCAAATGGCTGTAGACCCTCACATATGAAATTGATGACAAGCATGTCAACAGTTGCTTGTGGAACATGTTTGTTTGCAGCTCTCAACATCAGGTCTGGTAACTTGGCTTGTGTATTTGCTGAGAGCTTGTTTGGTGTGGCTGTGGTCTTTCGCTGACGAGATGTTGATGCCACAGTGATATTGTACTGCTCAATCTTCGATGGATGTTTCCTCTGTAGAGATAAATATTATCATACGTCAGGTTCATACATTACTTCATAACATCACTGTGATTAACACTACAGGAAAACACATTTTTAAAACATCATTCAACTAGACATGAGCTAATCTTTGATTGTTTAGCATAGTATAAAAGAGTGGTGAATTTGGTCAAATCTTGCAGATATATTGCTGTATTTATTTATAAACCAATTTTGAACGATCATTGCAAAAAACATGAATTTCTGTATACATTCTAAGTTCTGTAATCTGTATACTATTTATAAAAAGAGTATCGACCAATGTATCAGTATCTAAATTTTTAACTCCTTTTTATCAGTATCACCCTAAAGTTTTCAGTATTAGTCAGGTTCTAAAAATACTAAGAGAGCAAAATATGTGTATATAGCAAATGTAATTTAAGAAAAGGGATCACATACACAAAAATGCTGCCCATACAGCTAACAAATAAAAACAATCCACATTATGTTCTTTGAAAAATATATCATATCGGGAAACATGTAACCCTACTGATTAAGAGCCATGTCACTATGATAGACCTATATCAGGCCAATGATCCTGATCAACTGATCCATCAATCGGGCTCTGATACATGTCAGCTGAGAGCTGGAAGATTAATTTGAGATGCAGCTCAGCACTGTGTTCAAGTTTTGTTTTTATTTTTTATATAGGCCAGCTGATTGTAGGCCTGTGTGTTTTAAATGACTACAAATTTAATTTATTGTAATGACGGTCGTTATCCAAATAATAAGCTAAAACATTCCTACGAATTTAGCTGTTCAGTGATGACACACGAATCGTACTTCCGGGTCTAAAGTAGTCTGCCTTTAATATGGCTTTTGTATTGTTAACATGTTTAATGTTATGTATTTTCTTCTATTTGATCTCAAAAAGCTCCTAAAACAGTCAGTGATCACTGTTGACCTCCCTCGGCTTTTATTACCGCTAATCATTTATTTAAGCTCAGTTTTTAAAACCTTAGGATGTAACTACAGCCCAGCCCATGCAGCAGTATATGAATGACTAACCTCGTATTGTGGATGGATTATCTCAGTTGTCCTCCTGGCTGAAGTTTGGTCCTTTTACAGCATCCTGCCATGCGATTACATTTGTTCCTGACCACCGAGAACACTCACATTAACTTTTATCGAGTGGAAAAAAGTTAGCTTGTTTATATTATGCTAACATAGCTGTGTCGCTAGCGGTCACGTAGCACATCATTATATACCAGCTAGCCCAACTTCAGTAACCCTACAAACGTCACTGCTGTTTAGTTTTCTGTCTTCATTTATGCTGGAAGTGATAGCAGAGCTGTACGTTTGAATTTGTTTCCAAAACCTGCAGTCAGGACATGCTATATTGTATTTAGATAGAAGCTAGCGAGCTAACTCCCTGCTAACTTCTAACTCTGTTAAATGTCATAAATTCCGTTTTCATGGATGCCTGGATGTTAAACTCAATTGTTACACCTGGTAGAGCAGAACGCTGATCATTTTATTAAAAATGAAAGACTTTAGACAGTTTTTCAACTCTCAGTAATGCCATAGTGATCGTTTGATATATGGACCTGCAGCGGAGTTTAGACCCAGACACGGCTAGTGAGGTCAGACTGGACAACCGGATAGTTCTATCCCGTACACGTTGACAACCGTAACCATGGCCGCCGAGGGTATATAAATGCTGCACAAGGTTCCAAACGTCCGTTTACACTTGCTCGTGGACTTGTTTCGACCTGCTCCAACCTCAGCCTGTGGAAAGCTAAGTTTTGCAAACTATTTCACTAAAAGTGGATATAACTTGAGAGCAGAACAAGTACTTCATCGTTTGTACTTGTTTTTGTTTTTCAAGTTTGAAGATGGCTCGCCGTGGACCCGGACTCCCCGACTGTCACCTGGACTTCGCTGCAGGTAAGTGTGAAAATTTCTTTAAATGTAAATTACTGTAATAATTTAACAAGTTCCAGTGTGAATATCAAGTTTTAACGTGATCAAATATGTGTATTTCAAGTCTGTTTCCCGTAAATTGTTTGTATGTTTAAAATTTTCCGGGAGAGGTGTAGAAATTATTAACGACTGGTGTATGAATATGAAAAAAAGGTGTTACTTTGACTTGAAGGCTTCAAATTTGACACTTTTCTTTAAAATGAAATGGTTAAAAATAGCTTAATGGACTAAAATTTGTAAAATGCCCAAAAATCAGTTTCTGTGGTAACGGCATCTTCAAGATGTCACGGGTCAGAACACGCAGGCGTAAACACACAGATCCAGGTCCCCTCCTGACATCCTTTTCTTCTCCGGATCAAAGGCTTTATTGACATAAACTATATTTTTTCTCTGCTGCAAAACACAAAGATAAAAAAATGCAAATAAAATAATATCAAAAGAATATGAAAACAGTAGTAATAATGGCATTAAGACCCATCTTCTGTTATGGTAATGCTTTTAACCTTATTAGATAGCAGAGAGAGATATTGTACACAGGGATATTTACACAGTGATAGCAAGTTAACCACAGATTAGATGTATCTGTCCTTATGGCAGATACAGTCCTTGTGCACATTTCTAAAAATGTGGATTCTGGGTTAAGAGTTTCTGTTTGTTTGTTTTTCACTTGACCATCATTTTCAGACATACCTGCAGAGCTTTGTGTGTGCAATTTTTACTCTTGCCAAGGAGGTTGTGTTTTTATTTAAAAAAAAACAAATAAAAAAAACAAATATAAAAAACAAATATATATATATATATATATATATATATATATATATATATATATATATATATATATATATAAAAACACCCAGCACGCCCCTGCGGGCGGTTTATCCTTCAAGCTCGGATCCTCTACCAGAGGCCTGGGAGCTTGAGGGTCCTGCGCAGTATCTTAGCTGTTCCCAGGACTGCGCTCTTCTGGACAGAGATCTCCGATGTTGTTCCCGGGATCTGCTGGAGCCACTCGCCTAGCTTGGGAGTCACCGCACCTAGTGCTCCGATTACCACGGGGACCACCGTTACCTTCACCCTCCACATCCTCTCGAGCTCTTCTCTGAGCCCTTGGTATTTCTCCAGCTTCTCGTGTTCCTTCTTCCTGATATTGCTGTCATTCGGAACCGCTACATCGATCACTACAGCCGTCTTCTTCTGTTTGTCTACCACCACTATGTCCGGTTGGTTAGCCACCACCATTTTGTCCGTCTGTATCTGGAAGTCCCACAGGATCTTAGCTCGGTCATTCTCCACCACCCTTGGGGGCATCTCCCATTTTGACCTCGGGACTTCCAGGTTATACTCGGCACAGATGTTCCTGTACACTATGCCGGCCACTTGGTTATGGCGTTCCATGTATGCCTTGCCTGCTAGCATCTTGCACCCTGCTGTTATGTGCTGGATTGTCTCTGGGGCATCTTTACACAGCCTGCACCTGGGGTCTTGCCTGGTGTGATAGACCCCAGCCTCTATGGATCTTGTGCTCAGAGCTTGTTCTTGTGCTGCCATGATTAGTGCCTCTGTGCTGTCTTTCAGTCCAGCTTTGTCCAGCCACTGGTAGGATTTCTGGATATCAGCCACCTCCTCTATCTGCCGGTGGTACATACCGTGCAGGGGCCTGTCCTTCCATGATGGACTATATATATATATATATATATATATATATATATATATATATATATATATATATATATATATATATATGTGTGTGTGTGTGTTTTGTTTTTTTTTATATTTAGGACATGCGATTGGTACATGTGGTCTAAATGTTACATTATGGTTTGCATCCACATATTTAACCTATGAGCTTTTTTCAAAATGTGTGACATCGTGAATTGTAAATAAAACAGGAGAATGAGCTGCATGGTTAGTTATAAATGTACTGTAGTATATTTATATAATAAGTTACTCATGTCCGGCTATTTACAAATCAATACCTATTATCCATTACCTATTCCAACATAGTGTTTGCATAAAGGCTTACAAAGAACAAATAAAACAAATTGAATGTACACAAAATACAGTGACATATATAGTGTCAATATAGTGTCACCTTAAAAGTACACAGAGTGAGCTGCCTTGGTGGAGGTTTGGTGGTCTTCTATTAAAAAACTTGACTTAAAGATTGAACAAGTAGAAGTGTCATTCAGTCTGGCATAAAATGCTTTTCTCTCATCCTCTGCTCAAACTAACAGATGTAGGTCTGTTGCTTTAACACTGGGTGTCTATTACATTCCTAATGTTATTTTAAAAATTGTTTCCTCACAGGGCGTCTTGACTATGTGGTTGAACGCCCTGCAGAAGAAGGCCTTCCTGAAGTCATCAGGATCCTGGATGACAGTCTCCAGAGCACCACCTCTTCTGGTGAAGCTCAGGACACTGATACCCAGCGTATCAGCGAAGGTGAGTATGGTGAGTATTTTATCCCTCTCTCATCCTCACCCTTATCTCATGAAGCACCAGATGCTGATGACAGTGAACAGCAAGGTGAGTATGGTAGGTATTTTATCCCTTTCTCACCCTCACCCTCTTCTCATGAAGCACCAGATGCTGATGACGGTGAACAGCAAGGTGAGTATGGTGAGTACCCCCCCTACCTACCTATAGACGATGAAGAGGTGAGTGAACAGACTGACAATTCATCTGACTGGAGCGACTCAGAAGAGTGGGGGGATTGGCTTAGCGATGACTCTGGGTATGACACCATGGATGAGAGAGATGATTCCCCTCTCATCCGGGAGCACCCTCCAGAGCCGTTTTGGCACGATTGGCAACGTCCTATTGCTCCAGGTGCTGCCCCCATCCCCATGCCGCCTTTCGGCCAGGCCAATGCCCCATTCTTCCCTCGAGTTGTTGCCCAGGTTGGTGATCCGCCAGCTGCTCCTCCCCCAGCTGCTCCTCCCCCAGCTGCTCCCTCTGCTGCTCCTTCCTCAGCTGCTCCCTCTGCTGCTCCTTCCTCAGCTGCTCCCTCTGCTGCTTCTTCCTCAGCTGCTCCCTCTGCTGCTCCTTCCTCAGCTGCTCTCTCTGCTGCTCCCTCCTCAGCTGCTTCCTCTGCTGCTCCCTCTGCTGCTCCTTCCTCAGCCGCTCCCTCTGCTGCTCCTTTCTCAGCTGCTCTGTCATCTGCTTCCTCAGCTGATCTCTCTGCTGCTCCTTCCTCAGAAAAGAGAAGCAGAGAAGACATCTGCACCGAAGAGGTAAGTGCAAAGAGGTGCAAGGTGAGTGACCAGTTTGATGCCCCTTCAACATCCTCAGGTAGTTTTGGAGTCAGACGTTTCTGGGAGAGGCCTTTTAACCTTTCCATGGATGACAGTGACTCTGATTAGTTTATGTTAGAACGTGTTTTTAAACTTTGCCTTTGTGTTTTTGTTTTTACAGATATATGAACATGTGACTCGCACATGTGAAATGTATTTCTTTTTTTCTTGATATGTGACATTAATATTAATATTACATTGTGAATTAAAGGTCGTTTTTTAGTTGTTATTACTTCCAGTTACGTCCAAGATGGAGCAAACACCCCACCCAGAAGACAGCCTTACCCCGACCAACCTGATGAGAAGGATGGATGACCAAGTGAAAAACGGGAGAGTGGTGCTGTGTTCCAACTATGTAAGTTATCACCTCACATTGACAACAAACTGTATTGAAGACAAAATTCTTCCAATAGTTGGTATAAATCATCATCCTATGTCAGCAGCACTGTAGGTTTAGCTTTATTTATATTTTTCATGTGTATACGTTGGGTTTAAAATTGCTTTTTAACAACATACTGCAGCTACCAACAATGAAAATGCTGTTTTGTGTTAAAATGACGTCTTTCTCGTGTTATTACTTTGCAGGGCAGCTGAGAGTGGACAGAGCTGCACAGAGGACCAAAGATCCACTCTCAGCACTTCATACCTGACTGGCCACAGCACCAACCCTCCTCACCCAGGGTGAGGAGGGTCCTGACCCCGCCTGCACAGAGGGAGTTGTGAACATGCACTTCTGTGTCGGTGGGTTTAGGATCCTCCTCACACTCACACTGATGAAGACTGTCACTGGAAGATGTCTCCATTGCATCAGCAGGACGTAAGCATTTGTAAAATATTACAGTTTGTGATGTTTTATACATATTTTTATTGCATCATTTAAAACTATGAGATATAAAATAAACCAATTTTCATAACATTTTCTGTGTATTTAGTTGTTTTCTTAATAAGTTCTTTGGAACATCATTGCAACCTGTCAGCTTTTTATTGAGGATTTAGAAAGTTGCTGGTGGCCCGAGTGTGTAGAGTGGGGTGTTGTTTTTGTCACATGGTGAAAGTGACCTCATGGGGAGCAAAGAGAACAACTGAACAATTTGGGGATTCACAGACTTTCGTAATCGCTAAAAACAATTAATAAAAATTGTTCTGTGTGAACTAAAAGCTCAAATATAAACCATCCTGACACTGACACAAATGATCTGCTGTTTATAAGCAGGACAGTGTTTTCATGAGCCTGGATGAAGCTAATTTGCATAAGTTTAACCTGCTGGTCAAAAACTTGCATGACTCTGATATCACTCTAACTTTCTTCTGTTTATTTATTCATTTTTGCTAATTGTAGTAGATTAATATGTTCACCAACTGATTGTTGGCCTGAATGTTTGAATGTTTGCAGTTTCAGGTCCTACTGATCAGTTTTAAGTACTGTAGAAAGTGAGCAGCAATTGAATCAAGTCCTGGGATGAAATGGGACAAAAGGGTAATGTGATGGCCACATTAGTTCCCTTCCCTTGTTTAACAATGTGTAAGCAGACTGCTTTAACCTGCAATTTACTGCATGTTGTTAGGCTGCATGGTACAACCACAGTCTGCTAACCACCCGTGGTGATCGAAGGTTTTGAGGTCTTGCTTGAGCTACTGATGAAGTTTTATCAAAGCTTGTTAAGTTTCCCAACCACATTTTATCCTGATGGTCCAAGGCTTACATCTTTATGCTCACAGACGTACTTCTGTAGTTAATCAGTGACCGATTTATTACTTTAAGTTACAGTGTGAGGGGCATTAATGAACATAAATCAGATTTAACTGGATTATGTGTTTAGGTCAAGAGACACAGACCTTCATCTTTAAGAGGCTCTTCTTGAATATCTAATCACGATGTTTGCCATGCAAGTACACTGGGCGGTTGTTTTTAACACAATCATTTGATGATTCTGATGAAATGAAGTATTGTTTCAATGAGCTGTGGCACCATTCTTGCTTTAGCAGTGAAAGGAGTCAGGTAGGGCTCCATCAGGAAGAGGGCCCCAGAGGTCCTATCCCCCCGCCCACTTCCCTGGGGCTTGAACATCAGTGGATTTCCACTTAAGCAAAGCCTCATCAAGTTCCTGCAAACAGCACCACACACACACTATCATGTACAGAGTGTGGATGCTGTGTCTAAGACCACGATCATTGTGTTCCCACCATCTGGTGCAAGCTTCATCTGTTTCACTGTGTTCTCCTAAAGGCCAAGACAGCAGGACAGTGAAATCAATCTCACTTATAGGTGCCAGAAATCAGTGGATGTGAGATTAATGGTGGTAATCAGGTTATGCATTTGTTGTCTTCTCAGCAGGTGGGAAACATCTCTCTTTATTTGTTTATGTACATGTGTATCAGAAATCTATTTTCCTGTACAGCTCAGGTTTAAGGCACAATGTTTATCTAATCTAATGAAGATCAGTGAAAATACTGACATTAGTGACGTTAACCCTTGACTAAGAGTTTCTTAGTCAATTGTTAATGGGAAACACATTTCCACACCACCATCTTCTAAGCTGTGATGCTACATGTGCAGCAGCAAACGTCCAATTAGTACCGATCAGAAGGTTGGAGGTTCGATCGCTGCCTGATCTGATCTGTATCTCAAAGTATCCTTGGACACGATACTGAACCCCAAACTGCTCTTTCATGTGTCCATCAGAGTATGAATGTTAGATAGAAAGAACTTAGGTACAGAAAAGTGCTTGTATGAGTGGGTGAATGAGGTGTATAAAGTACTTTGAGTGCTTGAGTAGAAAAGTGCTATTTAAGAACAAGGATGTGCAAGAATTTGCTAGACACGCTCTTCTTTTTCCAAAACTAAAAATGTTATTTCAAATTTGGCAGCCTGTGTGTCAAAGAGACTGAAGAGTAACTAAAGGGCAAAGTCCAGGAATACAGCCAAACTCAGGAGACCAGTTAGGAGCACAACTGAGCAAAGGTGATTCAAAAAAATGGAGAGAAACTCTGCCATGCAGTGCCATGCTGAGCAGACTGGTTTACAGCCACAAGAGAGACTCAGCGTTCACAGATCATAAAATCTTCAGGGAGCAAAGCTCTCAGAGAAGCTATAATGCAATCCACAGATAGAATACAGTCAATAAACTCCAAGTGAAATGTTAAACAGTGCATGGATAGCTTTTTGTTCAGCTTTTTCTTCGTATCCTTTTTCCCCCTTTCTAAAGTCTCTTCAGAGGCTTTGCAATTTGTCAAACAGCAGCTGGTAAAAAGGCTTTTGCAGTGAGGCAGGGAGCCTGTTCAAACCAGATTATGCTTGATTTGATGACTGCAGAGAACTTGGGGCTGACAGCTCCGATTCGGATCGGTTCTCCCTTGAAAAGGCATTAGTGTGTTCTGTCATGGCAGGATTTCTGTTCAATGTGCAGGTAGATTGAAATCAAAGGGCACCAAAGACACCCAAACCTGAGGGATCATTACGTGACACCCAAAGCATCTGAGCAGTCTTATTCCTTCATCTGTACCAAATTACTCAGATTCACAGACGTCGTGCACAGCAGACCTGCAATACAACGATGAATAACAGGAGTTACGCCTGCGTTTGACAGGTCAAAATGTCACAGGGAGCAGTTCAGTTAAGTTTCATTCCCCTCCAGAAATCACTTCATGCATGATTATCAGGAACCTTTGAGTAATGACAGCACTTAAGTGAGTGTTTCCTTACCATGTTCCACTTTGTCACCAAGTTTTAGGATGAGAACGTTTTTTTCTATTTCTGTTGTGTTTTATTCAACTTTTAATAAAACACAACTTTTATTCATCCGTCAATAGAAAAAACTTTTGCAGTTTCAGTATTCAGGGACACCATATTATCATTATCTTTAAAACTGCATTTGAAACTTAATGCTGAGTTTTTACTTTCTGCAGTTGAAGTTATCTAAAGAAACTGTGTGTGGGTGCAGCTGAAAAAACGTCTTTTGGCAAATAAAACAGAAATTCTGAAATCCTCTACTGCTTATATCAAACAGAATAAAAGAAACCAAAGCTAAACTCTAAAAGATTATTTATTTCAGCTTGTTTACAGTTATCCACACCTCACAGCTTTTTATGGGTTGATAGTTTTCCTGATCCAATCTGCATACTCAGGATCACAGAGGTCCATGAAGGCAGCCGGTGCTCTGCATACAAAGTCTGGATCTCCCACAAAAGAAGAGACCCCATAAATCCTGCCATTATGAACCACTCCTCCACCAGAGTCTCCCTGCAAGACAGAAATACAGTTTCCCAGGTTTATAAAATCTTTCTGTATTTTGAATGTTTAATAAATGCAGCTGTGAGCTGAGGGATCATGCAAACTCACTCGACATATATCTTTCCCAGGACTTTGTCCACAGAACCAGTGCTGATAGCTCCTGACTCGGTGGACCTCGGGGAATTTTTTCAGTAAAATATCATTGAGCTCTGTACAGCTGACAACCTCAGTCTCTGCACAGTGAAGAGAGGGTGATTCACCAGGTTCTAGAAAAAAGGGACAATTAGTTCAGCTTAAAGCACTTTTTTAAAAAATGATGCAGATTTGTATTTTATGCAGAAATGCAGCAGAAAGAAATAAAATGGTCTGAGCTCACAGGAAAAGCTTGTTTTTACTTTGAACACATTAGAAATGAAGAAAAATACAATTTCAGTACAAATATCTGCAACATCTCTTTACTAATAAAGTAACAGTTTGGATGGTTTGTTTTCTTTTTTCTTAATACAACAAATTTGTTAAAAATCATCTTCCTTCTTTTCTCATTAGCTAGTCCAGTGGTGGCACCATAACCTGCGACCTCAACTCTGGAATGACACAAGAAGTGTTTGGACGCTTTTCTCTCCTTTTTTTGTCAGTTACATACAAATACATATATTGATTGTTTTGCACGTTAACTTTGAAATGTTGCCCTGAGGCCTGTACTATGAAGCAGGATCTCATCTCTCCAGGTAACTTCAGAGTTCTATATGAAGGATTTTGACTTCTTACCAGAGAAAATTGTAAGAGTAACCCTGACCTGCTGTTATATTAGTTATGTCCTTTATAGAGTTTTAGTCACCACTTTATCATCACGCACCACACCTGGCTAGCATGCTTGCACTGTGCTTGCTCAACGCATTGGGAAACCATTCAAGCTCACTGCAGCACATGCTACTTCCTGTTTTAAAGGGCCTTGTAGCAGCCCTTGTTACATGCGTGGGCACGGAGCGTGAAGCAGAAAGCACAGCTTAAAAGAGAAGTTGATATACCCGGCGGCGTGACACTGACTGGTGTTTTACGTTTTCTCAAGCCAGCTAACACAAAGTAAGCCAAGCCTTGTTGAATTTTCTTTGTACTATATCCCTCTGGTTAAGTTCAAGTTTAGAGATCATTTGTCCAGAAAAGCAGCATCACCATTCCTGGAAAATCCCTTGAAACTTTCAACTTTAGACCCTCCTACTGTACTACATGGACAGTGGGAGGGGCTAAAATTCTTCAATAGCATTTTTTCATAGACATTTTTCAGTTTGCAGCCTATGTTTAAATTCTGTTGTTATATTAAGTTTTATTTTCTCTTAAACTAATAAACAGCAGAAAGTTTGTAGCTGACAGAATAAAAGCTGAAACTGTCTTTCAAACATTAATTAAATGAAATACTTGATTAATGATCCATCAGATTCTCCTGTGTAATGATAGGCCGTGATGTCAGTCAGGATTTTTGCTGTCTTTCTTGCTTGTCTCCAAATGGGCTAGACTTTATTGATATAGATTTCATCCAGTCTTATTGAACAAAGCATCTGAAGTGCTTGCACATTCATATAGTGCTTTTACTACTAAGCTACCCTACAGCAATTTTACACACACACACACACACACACACACACACACACACACACACACACACACACACACACACACACACACACACACAACACTGATTTTTCTGCAGCAGCTGTTACCTTCAGTCTGTATTATGCATTTAAACCCTTCATATTTTTCTAATATTACAGTTTTATCTTCCTTTTTAAAACCTGCATTGCCAGTATAGTTTATCCACATCCATTAGGATTGAAAGCCCTGGTTAACTTGATAACCAGGGCTTTGAATTGATAAGCAGCTTCCTGTGAGTACTTATCCTGATTCCCACTGTTGGGATAAGATAAAGGAAATATATTCTACATATGCTGAACTCACTTCACAGCACAGAGCTCAGGTCAAGAAGAAACTTTAAGAAAAAAAACTTCAAAGCAAGAAACTTTGAGCCACAGGAACATAAATGTATCATTTGAATCTAAAACTGAAGTTAGCACGACGTGTCAGTATCTGTCAGAACACATGAACCTGAAGCAGAAACATCCACAACTCACAGTCAGGTAGTTTTATAGGTTGGATATCAGAGCTGCTAGTAGCTGCAGCAGCATGATGTCATGAACTCTGCCTGTGCTGGTGTCTTTGTCTGTATAGATCTCAGCTTCTGCTGTTATCTGCACTTCTTGTTCGGACCCCCTTGATGCACACTTAGATTTGCAAACATGGTCCTGCATGTGCACAGCAAACATAAAACATGATTACTGATGGTCACCATATTCTATTTCTCATCTTGTCTGAATGTATTTTACTTTTTACTGAATAGCAAAAACAAGTTTTAGTTGCTGCTCTGATCTCCTCACCCTCCTGGCTTCAGACGGTGAGCTGCAGTCAGAATCCAGCGGTCGCTGATCAAAGAGCCTCCACACAAGCTGGAAGGTCCATGTGGATAAACTGCTCTGAGCTGTACATGATACTGTCGCTCACATTCATCACCTCCAATGACTCTCTTTTGCAGAGCGACCTCTGTGTTAGCCGTCACACCTGAAAGAGGAATCCCCCGCCCCACCAGGTCACTGCCAGTTTTTCTTTGTACCTGTAAAATATCTGCTCTCAGATTTAAGGCAGAACCACGCAGTGAACACCAGAGCCATTAAATATAGATACTGTAGCTGAACACTCGCTGATACACAGAGAAAAGAGAAGAGGCACCACACATAGTGTTGCTGCCATTCACTCTCTAATGACTGCATTTCAGTTTGAATATTGGACACTGCATAGTCACATAGTGTCATTATGAAGCTTTATCAACTGCAAAGCTGCAAAGCTCCACACATTTATGCAAAGTTACTTATCGTCTCTTTTTGCTTTTGGCTTTCATAAAGTTACAGAAGGGAAATGAAAGTAAAATGTTTCTATAGAGAAAGTGCTTCACAATAATAATCAATAAAAATAAATACAAACATTAAAAGACAATAATAATATCCACTACCTAAAATTAAGTGTGTACAAATAAGTAGAGCTGCTCTTTCAAATATTCAGACCGCAGAGATCAAATGTAATATTAGTGCATTCCATAGATTATCAGCCAACAGCCTTGAAGACACACTTAGTCTCTTTTAGTTTTCAGCCTAGAACGAGGAACCACCAGCAGGTTTCTGTCAGAAGACCTCAGTGACCTGCACCTTATAGATGGAAGCAAATGAAGTTTGATCTCAGCTTCATGCTCTTGTTCTGCTCGTGCTCTGATTTGAATTACATGTTCTACACACTTCACTGTATCTCACTGTCAGTTTGTCAATTTGTGACATTAATTCAGAGGAATATGGTGTAAACCAATGATTTATAAACCTAAAACAGCTCATGATCACTAACCAATGCTAACTTTGAGAAGCAATACAGAACATATTGTGCCCTCTGTGTGGCTAATGGAGCTCTTAAGAGTAGAAGAGCAAAACAAAAGAAAAAAAACAACCTCACTCACGAGTCTGCGACTGCGTGCTGACAGAGAGCGAGTGGGTTACCTCTGTGTGACTTCAAGCAGCAGAGGGTAAGGCTCTGACTGTGGTCTGCATATATGTGCCGAGCAGCAATTCAGAATACCCACCGTGCACAGTTTCTGTGAGGTTTGGCATAACTCGATGCATTGAATCATTTTTATATTATACAGACAGAATTATGCAGTAAGAACCAGCAGTTAAATATAGAAACCTTTGTTGAATACTCACTGATACACAGAGGCAAGAGAAGAGGCAGCAGACACAGTGTTCCTGCCATTCACCCTCTAACAACTGCCTTTCTGTCTGAATGGTGACCATTGTATAGTCACCAGTGTCATGATGAAGCCTTATCATGCTGCATGAAAAGCTGCAATACTCCACACATTGATGCAAAGTTACTCATCAGCAGTTTTTGCTTTTGCCTTTCATAAAGTGCTGGGAGGGAAATGAAGCTGAGAAATGAAACTTTGAGTATTGTGTAAACCGTCGATTTTATAGAAGATCTACAGTATGAACTGACCATAAATGTACTTTGGTCAAGACCTGAATTAAATTTCATCCAAAGGCTTGTGGCTCAAATTTGAGCAGGGCCTGACAGCTTCAGTAGAAAGACGCTGAGGGTCCTGTCACTGTTGTTGATGTCTCTGTCCTGAAAGATCACAGACTGCCCTGTGATTTGTGGTGTTTCTTGTGGACTCGTAAAAGGATTTATTTACTTAGGATTTATTTACACTGAGGGTTACACACACTTTGCCAGGTACACCTGTTCACCTGCTCGGTAAACACAAATATCTAGTGAACCAATCAGACGTCAGCAAATTAAAGTATTTAAGCATACAGACATGTCCATGATGACCTGCTGAAGGTCAAAGCAAGTATCAGAATGGGGGAAAGAGATTGCGTGGTTGTTGGTGCCAGATGGGCTGGTCTGAGTATTTCAGAAACTGCTCATCCAATGAGCTCACAAAATTACCTCTACAGTTTACAGACTGTAGTGGCAATCCAACCAGCAAAAGGCCACCTGAGGGAATTTGAGGTATTTCCAACTCATCCTGGTGATGAGGTCAAACACAACCACTACTTTTAACACTTTATCAATTATTTACCAAATTAAAAAACAACATGTGGTAACTTATTTTTCATTTTGCTGCATACAAGTTGAATCCAACAAAGTCACATGACCTTTTATCATCCTTGAACTTATTTCTAGTACAACATTTAATATAAACACTGTACTTTTATTCAAAAAATAATTATTAAAAACACTCCTTTTAATACGTTAAAATCAGCCAAACTTTTATTTTAAAATATAAATAAAGTATATCAGCCAACATACTGGTCACTGTTCTGCTGAACAACACACATATTACCAATATTGTACCCGGTGTTATTTAATAATAGTTAAATATTTTCAAAATTAAAGTTCATATTTTTATTTGTCACACAATCAAAAACTTTATTAACCTTACAATAAAACAAAGTCTCAGATTTAATTATTCTGAAACTAAGTTTAAGCTTCTCATAACTTTGTATTGCAAGTTACATTACTGATATAATAAATATAAAATGGTTTTATTGTTCATCCACAAGTGCAGTCTCTGGCTCAAATAACACAGAAGCTTGGTGTGTTCTAATATCTTTAAGGATGGTTTGTTTGTCAGTCCAGGCAGTGTTTCACTTTTTGTTGAAAAACTTGCGATACATTGAGTATATTCAGTATATCGCACAGCCCTGCTGTGAACCCCTCCAGTGTGAGCTGGAGGCCGCTGAGTGATGGCTAACCAAGCCCGATAGAACTCCGCCTTCAGTTTAATGGCTCCCTTCTGGGAGGTTACCACCACGACAGGCACCAAGCACCTTGCTGCCACAGCTCCTTGCAGCAGGCTCAGCTATGGAGGAGCAGAACATTGTCCATTCTGACTCAGTGTCCAAAGCCTCCCTCAGAATGCTGTCGAACTGGCAGTTAAAGGGGTGTCCAGCATCCTCCCCCACCACCTGACCCAACTCACCATCAGGTGACCATCAGTTCATAGCTCAGCTCTGTTCTTCACCTGAGTGTCCATAAGATACAGTTGAAGAACCCAAGCTGTTTGTTGAGGTCAGTATCTCTCAAGTAAAGTAAAAGCAAGTGTCTTTAAACAAAAGCTAAACTCCAGATATTTTCTATTTTGAGCTTAAGATGATTCGATCGGTTAATTAAGTCCATTTGAGTTCATTTGTGGCACACTTGTGGATGCATGTAAAACCACACCCCCAAACACAGAGCCTCTTTCTTTGACATCATAGGAAAATCAACCAAGACATCAGGAAATGAATTGTAGACTCCACAAGTGTGGCTCATCTTTAGGTGCAATTTTCAGATGCCTGAAGGTCCCACATTCATCCATTCAGACAATAATACGAGAGAATAAAAAGTACAGGAACGTACAACCATCATACCGCTCAGGAAGGAGACCTACAAACCTGACCCAGTTACACCAGTTCTGTCAAGAGCAGTGGGCCAAGATTCCAGCAAACTGTTGCAGAAAGCTGGTGTAAGGACACCTGAAGCGTGTGGCCCAAGTGAAACAGTTTTGGGGCAATTTTACCAAATAATAAGGAAGTGTATGCATACTTCTGACTTTGATGAAAGTTAAAGAAACAAAAAACAAACAATCAGAATCAGAATCAGAATCAGAATACTTTATTGATCCCTGGGGGAAATTAACAAACAAACTTCTCTCTCTTTATTTTGAATGTGTAAACAGAATCCGCAAAAAGATGTAAACACAAAGCGCGGCTCATTCACCCGGACATGCCGTCAGGTGCTGAAAGCAGACGTCCAAAGCGAAATAGTCAATTCACTTTGGGCACGTCATTGTCAAGCAGGACGATTAACCCTAACCCTATGAAATAAGACGTTATCTATAAGGTTATAATTAAACTGCTACGCAGATAAGCTACACAAAAACACCACTATGTGTTGGAACAGGAAGTGATACTCTACCGCAGAGAGAGCGAACACCAGCTGGATGGCGCTGTAGTCTGCACTATAGCTTTGTATTATTTATTCATTAATGAAAAAGCACACACATTGCAGCTCTTCCTGTTTGCTTACTGGATCTAGAACACCATTTAGATCATAACAGCTCCTGATCAGGATGAATTTCATTTTCAAATCAAATTTCATGTCCCAGTTTCATAATTTTGTAACATAATATTTCAAAGCTTGCTTATGGGCTTGTTTGGAGCAGACCAACAGTCAGGCTCGTCTTCACCCTTACTGTCAGACTCTGAATTGTTCTGCTATATCTCACCTGGCTGAGTGGGGACACACGTACTAAAGGTTAGAGTTCCCACTGCAGGAGCTTGGGTGTGAGTCTGCCGCACAGGTGTAGGTGCTTGAAAAGTAACAATGTTGGAACTGTGTGCTGGAATGACAGACAATAGAAGAACACACACATGCAGGCACACCTTCAGAGTACTCTCTAAGGAGACCCAAACTACTTATGCACCACTCAGCATATCTCACACTGTGAACATGACATTTGCTTCAGCCATGTTCATGAAGCCCATTCTCACTATGCCTTGGGTTGAACTGCATTTTTGCCTTAGTTATTGCTAAGGAGGAAGGTGAAATGCACTGGCTGACGGTCGTAAAGTGACTGCCTCGTTCAGTTAAAAAGTCTGGTCTGAACATGGACTGTTAGTCAATGGCCCCTCCATTTTTACTTACAGCTATTCACAGAGGCAGAAAGACGAGAGAGCAAAGCAAAGTGCCTGCTATGTTCGTATGAATCTCTATTTTTGAACACTTTGTTTGCATTTCTGAATCAGAATTAAATGTCTAAACAAACACAGCATTTTAAAATTGCTTTGTGTAAAATATGTGACACTGTGATTGCACTATCCCTGTACTTTGTTATACAGTACTTCTTACCGCCAATTTGTCTTGAGGACTCAAATTTAAGTGCACAAAAAGTAAAAAATGAACCCATGTTAATGGCACTTGTTTAAAAAGCATAAAGTGATGGTTTTCCAAAGCTGCTGCTATGAGTAATGGCTCCAGAGATTCAGGTGCTTAGCTGTTTGTTCATTTGTGCACTCCCCGCAAAGGTATTAACAACTGATTAGTGTAATGGGAAATTTTAAGACTGTGTGAAGCTGACCTGACTCAGTGAAAGGCTCCATGTTTTGTCATTCTGTCTTCATGCACTCAGAAAATATTTATGCTCAAAATGCTGATTTTAATTTAATTACATGTCAACTTTCTGTGTCTTTGTTTTTTTAAGTCCATGAAAAAAGTTTAATGGAATCTGGCCAAAAGAAATGTACTTGATTGGTATGTATTCAATTTATTATGAGCATATCTTCCTAATAATTTGAATAAATAAACAGATTTTATTTATTTCAGTTGAATTAAAGTATTGTTTTGTGTTATGAGGGCAAAGAATAATCTTTCAGGTATACCACACGCTCATGCATCAGTTATCTTTCGCACACAGCGTTCTGACCGTATTGTGTGATCGTGGCAGTGATGTGTAAATATTGGAGGTGCTTTGTAAAAAAGCACATGGACCTGCTGGTAATTTGAACCAATGCAAAGTCAAATTAAAGTCGCAGAGAAAACCTGATTTATTTCAGATTTCCACAACATTTGCGCTCAGCTACGAGAGAGGATAATACAGGATGTGATTAAGCCGAGCATAACCATTATAATATAATGTATATATAAAACATCTAAAACTGTTTCTAGAACTAGGGTTGTGGTTTCTATTGGTTAAGAGAGTTGCTAATACGTCGTGTCTGCAGGGTCCTCGAAATTCCAACAAAAAACAGAAGGAAAGAAAAAAAAAGAAACACGTGCGCGTGTGTGCGCGCGTGGGTATTGTAGGTGGAGGCTGTTCTTACAAACCCCCTCAGCTCTCAGAGCTCTGAGACAGTCTCCGCTGTTCACGGCTCCGAGTGAGTCTGTTCTCAGCTGAAGTGCAGACCGGTGAAACACAGTGAGCGGATAGTTGTAAGTATTTTTTTCCCTTCGTCATGTCTTTAGTCTCTGTTTAGAGTGTGCAGGACAGCCTTTTTAATCCACACTGCCGCTAACACAAGCCTGTGAAAATGAAGCGTCGTTAAGTTTGTCTTACTTAGTAACATAAACTTGATGGCTCGTCCAAACAAAAGCAGCCATTGCCGTCAGCTGGATACATTTTTATTTGCAGAATTCACCTGTGATAGCGGACAGCACACAGCCATAAACTCGTGCTTACATGTAAATACATCAGGTGAAGGTGGCTGGTGTCGTGTTTAGGTTCACTTCAGCAGTCTGTGCTTTGTGTGTTGCTCGTGTCTTTCTGTTTTGTCCTAGTTGTTGCTGTGTATTGGTGGGATTTATTTTAATCTCTAATACTCTTTATTAATGTGAGATATATTTCGCGCCGTGTCTCTGGAGGTGCAGCAAGCCAAAAACATTATCAGTCACGGTGCTCATCTGTCTGCTGCTGATACAGAACTCCTGGAATTACTGTAAAAATGAGGATTTTTGTGTATGTGGCTTTTAAAAACGATACAGGTGGAAGTGGAGGCCTTGATTTGCTCTAAAGGGTCACACATACAAAAAGGGGACTGGAATAGAAATTGAACTCAAACTAAAAACAAAAAATGCAGAATTAAGAGGAATAGGAGTCACGAGAGAAGAGATGAGGAGAAACCAAGTGAGATGAAGAAGGGTGACATGCAGTGTAGGAGATAGAAGAAGAGATGAGGGGAAAACAACAACAGGGTAGAGAGGAAATAAAAGAAAGAGGAAAGAAGAGGAAGGAATATGAAATCTGCTCCACTATCACTGATAAGGTTTAGAACACTGTTATTGAAGCCCTGCTGCTTGAATTAATGGACTGCTGTGAAACAGGTAAAAAAAATAATTAACCTCTACGTGACCCTTTGTTTTCTCTTTCTTTCACTGTCCGAGGAAACAGAGCTTTTAATTTAATTGGTCACCACTCTTTAGCTTTTAAAGCTTTTCATTCTCGTCTGTTCACCTGTGGTACGTTTTTTTTTTTCATAAACTGCATGTGTCCTGCACGCTGTGTAGGAAGAGGATAAAAGTGTTGCTGATATTGGTTTTAGCAGAACTGTGGCAATGCATGTAAGCATTAATGCACCCCCCACAAATTCCTGTATACCTTCCCAAAAATCTACCCTCCACAAGCAGTGTGACACTGTGGTTGCTGCAGAGTCTCCTGTGTTTTTTAACTTCAGTCACTGCCTTAGGGCCAAATGACTCATGTGTGCACACGAACACCTCCCTGCGTGTTTATCTATCCATAGATAAGTCCTTCCATATGTGTCGTTCGGAAAAACTGAAATACAACCAAAACCATTCTGTGACCATGTTTGCATTTGCAGATCTTTGATCCACATGACATGCTTGTAAGATTATTGATCACACTCTGTGCAATCTGTGAGCACTTGTCAGCTTTGTAATAAAAAGTGTGGAGGCGGGCAGCGGTGTGGAGGTGACTGGATCCAGTCCAAATCTGTTAATTAAACCGCAACAGAGGAAGTAGATTCCCTGAGGGAGTAGGACTAATGGATAGCCAATTAGCTGATGGTGTATCTCTGCTCAATCTATGCTCTCCCGCTTCGAGTGAAATTGCTTTAAAAAAAAAAAAGAACATTACTGTGTATTACATGTCATAAACAGTGTACACACATCATAAACCCACTATTTTCCCCAAAGAAATATCACAAATGAATATTTATAGTCCAAATATTTGCCTTGCTGAAAGCATATGTGTTTTTGTGAAAATACAAGCTTAGGATCTTTGTACTTTGGGCTAAAGTAACTCACAAATGTTTACTGGTCTATCTTGCAAAGATGGGGCTATTTTTAGTAACTGTAGATATTGAATAGGCTAAATTTAGTAAACAAAAAGTACAATATTTCACACTGATAATATTATCACTATTTAAATGTTACCTAAAGTCAAACACTCTACATAAAATTTGGACCCAATCACAACAAGAGCACATACTCTTTTGTGGACTACTGCTTTGAAGCTTCAAGTTTGGCATTTTGGCTGTCACCATTGTTTTTCTTTGGAAGTAAACAATGGCCATATTTGGATGAGAGGCTGTAGTGCTAGCAGCTAGTTAGCAGCTAATGTGGTTTATCTTGATTAGCAACTTGCATACATAGACTGAAGCATATTCATACAGTATTACAATTTAAGTCACAGACCTTTTTGTGACAGAAGACATATAATTTGCCGGATAAACTCGTTAAAATGGTCCAAAAGAGCACAAACATGTTCAGTGATTTTTAACTAGCTGAGGCGTTACCTAGCATTTGCTAGCAGCTTTAGCGACCCTAACCCTGGAGACTGCTGCCAACCTAGAATGTACTGACTTTGGTAAGCTTTTTTTAAATGTTGTGTCATTAGCATTATTGTTGTATTTTATTGGCATATAATGCAAATTCACAGATGCAGGAGTGTGTTTCAAGCTCCAGTCTCTAAATGTTTTGTCTACACGAAGTGTACATATACTTAGGTGTGTTCATGTCCAAGCTCAAAGCGTCGCAGCAAGGAATTCAAGTGATGATTTTGTGCAGCATCATCGTCGTGTGATGATCAGTTGTATCCACAATTATAACTAACATTATAAACCATATGAAATAAATGGACAGATGCACATAAATGTATATAGTTTATGCTGCAATTCCTTGGCACCTTCTTAATGACAGCGTGATAAGTAAGGCTTTGAAATCTATTTTGTGCAGTGAGTGATGGTTACTCTTCCCCATTACCCTTTATGAGATACCCTCTGCAGCCTGGTGGCCACACCACCAACAGTCTTTGCTTTTTCCTGTCCTATTTTTTATATGCTAGGAATAAGGGTGGCAAAAAAAAGAAAAGACCAGACTGACATTAAAAGAAACAATAGAAATGCCCTAAAATGCACTTAGTGAATGTAACAATAATGAGCGGCCCTTTGGGCAATCAGCAGGCATTCACTTCCCCAACGAAACAGTTGCCAGACAGGCGTCTGTGTTAATGGGTACCTTGTGGCCTCTAGATTGCATCAGGAGGTTGTTTGTTCCAAGCTGTGGATTGAACAATTACGAGGTATTACGCAGGCGTCAACAGAGTTTTCAGTGAGGAGGAAACATGTATTTACCACCAGTATCAACCATGTAATCATCACCAGGCCTCTTATAAAGAGAGTCACCATTAATGTTTGTATAAATGCTTTCCAATAATTCAACTATTGAATTTTATTCAAGGACATCTCTTTTCCATCTCTTATGCTCTCTTTTGTCTTTAAGAGAGGTTAATCACACCAGAAATATGAGAGGTTAAAGCCAAATTGATGGTTGTACAACACGTAATGGTGATAGGAAAAAAACAAAAACATTAAAAAAAAAACCATGGAAACTGATGTTAAAAGTGTTTATTAAAGCATCGTGCACCAAACCGCTGTCAGCATGAATGTGGATTTTTGAAAGTTTTCAGCTTGTTCCTTTGAAAGACACAACAGCTGAAGCTCACAGCAGGTGCAAGCTATTTTCATTAGCAGAAACCATAACAATAGTATCCAGGCTTATTATGTGCCAAGCAATTGTCGCTTCACCAGCTAATCTCTCAGAACAATACTGCTAGTGTCGCTTTGCAGTTATGAGCAAGCATCATTATGGAAATAACTGAATTTGGGATTCAGTGATGTTGTGGATGAACAGCTGGAATGATCGATATGGGAGTAGAGAAGTGTGTTGTCCTGCAGTGTCAGCCGTGGCATCCAGTTATGAGTACACACACCTTCAGTGAATTCCATCGAGGGACAATAACTGCTGAGGTGGTGCATGACTCAGTATAATAGTCTTTCCTCTGGAAAAGGCTCTGAAAATCTCAAGATGACATCTTGGCTTCAGCTAATTCAAAGGCTAACTGTAAAGCCTATGCTGAAATACACTGAGGCTTCAGTGAAAGTGGATTTTATTTTCTACTGATTCATGAGGAACAAAGTGACATGCATTTGTTGGTAATCACAAACTGAGTTTGCAGCATTGAGTTTAGTCAGAGTTGAATTAGAGCAGTGAGAAAGTCTCTGACGTGAAAGCCTAAAGGTGTTCAAGCCAGCACAGGAAAACATGGGACTGATGAGATTAAGAAAAAACACATTGAACTGTAATGTCGTTAAAGTGTGTAGTGAACAAGTGGATAGAAAGGACTGCTGCTTAGACCACCGACAGTTTGAAAGCGTTGCATAATTTCGGTAGGTTATGAACTGCTGCTGTTGCCTCAAATTATACTGTACAAATGGACTGATTCTTACATAGCTTTCGCTTTTCTACTCTCCCGGAGTACTCAAAGCGCTCTATACAACATGCCACAATCACCCAATCTCACAAGCACTGTCTCTAAACTGAGTGCTTTCTATCGACATTCACACACATTCATACTCCGATGGATGCATCGAGAGCAACCTGGGGTTAGTATCTTGCCCAAGGATACATGAGCCAGGGATCGAACCACCAACCAGGCCTCTCATTGTACTGCCTCAGCAAATAGGTACAATTTCACCAGTTCATTTGTAAACCCTGTGCTGTCTCACTTAAACAGAGTTTTTTTCTAGACTTTTTTCAGTTTTTTAAATATATTTACATTCAATTTATTAATTTAAAAAAAAAACTGCAAATCAAGGTTTTAAATTAAATTTTTTATTCTTTTTCATTGTGTCACTTTGTAAAATTAATATATATTATATTTTTTATTCAGTCTCATATGTGGCATATGGCATTCACTTATTATTAATAGTTAAATTACTGTAAATGACAACCAGTAAGTTACCATTAAAGTTTAATGATCAGGCAAAATACATATTTCAGTTACACGTGAGATTTTTTTCTATATTTATTTTTTTCAGCACAGCTTCAACGTCATTTAAGTTTTTTCCTGCTTGCACAGAATGATAAGGTTACGAAACCACAGAAGATTACCGTTTCACGCCCTCGATCCAGTCTTGAGTCTTTTCCAAATGTGTTTGATATTCAAATTTGTATGCTTGGCATTTGCTTTTCCCTGCTGCAGCCACAAAATGAGGTAAAAAGTGGGGAAAGTGAACCAGAACACTGAATTAGTAAGCCATATGACTGGATAACCTTGTTTGCCAGAATGATAGAGTAATCCTTGAGATGTGAAATAATAAAAAAGTAAGTACCTTCCTATTTTTAACAAACTTTCTAGCTTCTGTTTCTCCGGATGTCTGCATTAGGAGAGAACAGACTATGCAAAATTTGCCAAAGCAGCAGCTCAATCATATTTTGTGTTGAACCTATTATTTTAAGATTTGCTTTGAAAACTATACATATTCCATTCTATGCCACAAATGGCACATAAATATAGATATGTATAGCAAACAAGTGAACATTTAGAATTGTAATCATCACTTCAGCTAGCATCAGACTTTAAATAACAACCAGTTAACATAAATTTACCCTGAGATCTCTAAGACTATATTATCTTCACTCTGCAGATGCACAGAGGGCAGGTTTTGTGTACACACATGCACAAATGCATTTGTCACACACCTGGCCTCTCACACACAATACTCTTTGTATTTGAATGTAAATGCAAGGACTCTTCAATCAGCAGTCATTCAGACTCTCACTTATCTCGTCAATTTGCTCCATGCAGGGACCTTTAAGCCTTGTCTTGACCTTATGTTACCATAGCAACACCTCCTGGGAGGGTTTTCACAGAGCTGCTCGTGCAATGGCAGACAAGAGAAGTGATGCACTTCAGGAAGAAAAATTGTCAGTCTGCTCTTATTGTGTTTATCAGAGATTAGGGTGGGAGGCAATAGCAAAGGCAAAATGAGGAGAGTGTAGGGGAGTGTGTGTGAGATTAGGTTAGCCTTGCTGACTGTTCACATCTCAGTGGGACATTCAGTGACTATCTAATGTATGGTGTGAGTAAAAAACAAAACAAAAGATACCTGCAACCACTCCAGTTTGTGTTATGGAACCATTAAACTTCTTATTTCCCCTTTTATATATTAATTAACAGATATTCTCGTTATGACAGTGATGTGAAGCCTGTGATATGTTAGAAAATCATTTGTCTTCACTAACCATGGATGTGAATTGCATTACTATAGTTTTAATATGTTCAATTCCATTTTATTATTATAGTGCCAATTCACAGCCACAGTTGCCTCAAGGCGCTTTCTATCACAAGACAAAGATCCTACAAAATCATAGAGAAAAACCCAGCAATTCACTGTGAGCAACCACATGGCAACAGAGGGGAGGAAGAACTCATTTTAATAAGAGGCAACATGTGGCAGAACCAGGCTCAGGAAGGGGCAGCCTTGTGCTGTGACTGGCTGCTGAATGAGAGGAAAGAGAAGGAGGAAAAGGGAGCATAGAGAGACAAGGACAGAACTTAAAGGTAATTGTGGATTTTTTTTAAGCTTAATAAATGATGCACATACTAGCCACAAGGTTGGATTACAAAGAGAATGCACTCCAAATAGTCACAATGTGTAACCACAGAAAGGTTTTGGTTTCCTACTATTTGTTCATTATCTATCCAAAACTGTTTTTTTAATAAATTTTGGAACCATAAAAACCAGAACGATAATTTTTTTTATATTTTTTTATTTATGGAGACAGGATTTAAGAGTGAACACTGGCTCTTGTGCCTCAGCTGATTTTTAATATTTTGCTGAACCACTTTTACTGCATTACAACATTCTTTTCTTTTGTGTACTCCTGATACGCTTTATTGAAAAGGACTTATTGAGACTTTATACGTCACTCAAGTTCGCTGACTGGAAAAAAAAAATCAATGACTGAGGCCAGAGAAATAATTGGTGCCTCGATTTAATCTGTTGAACCATTTTAGCTCCGTGTCTTTGTACAGTGTGACACCTGAACGTTGTACAACTCCATATTCACAATCACAGCACTGTTTGTGATACGAAGCCTGTCAAAGGTTAGTCAAGAAGACTGTCTCACGTTTATACCACCCATTCATGTTCCCTCTCACACAGCACCTAGTTTATAAAGGCGACTGACTGATGATGTTCCTCTCTGTGTTTATCATAGTTTCTGTCTCTTATCCAATTTTTTGCACTGTGGTCATTTAAAAAATGTCTAAGCCTCTGCTGCTCTCTGTGGTCATTTCCTTGTCAGATTGATGGAAAACTCTTCCACCCCATTCATCCTCACTTTTAATCAGGACCTCTGTCCTCAGGTCCATCCATTAATCTCACCATTTGTCATGCTCCACATCACATCCATCCAGATCTCCAGCATCATCCTTCACCCCTGCGCTGCTATCACCACCGTCTAGACTCCCTCCAGAGGATTTTTCCAGTACAGCTCAATATATCACTACTCCCTTATATGATGATGTCACAATAGGATCTCTTCACTAAAGACTCCTTACACAATGTGCACACATTATAAAAAAAATCCATCTTAGCCTTCTTTCATTTGAATAATTTCTGATTTAAACATGAGGTTTTAAAAGCCTAAATAACCCCAAGTATAAGTGTAATTCGATATTAGGTACAAGTTAATATTTCTATATTTATCGACTTCTTGTCTTTACCCTGTTGCTTCATAAAAGCAGTAGCAGCATTAAGCAGTTGAGATCCACGGCATATACCATCCTCTGGCATTCACATTTAGTAATTGAGGTCATGACCTATGGATGGCTCTTAGGTTTGGTCTAAAAACTGTACATAAGGATTGACATTCACCATGATTTGATCACGTGTTTGACCAGTGAACACTGTGGTCTTATTCTCCACTGGTGGTACTGGTGCCCTTTAGGTTGTAATGAATGAAATGTAATTAAAGCAAAGCAAAAAAAATCTCCAAACACTGAAAGAGAATTCAGTCATGCTTCAAAGTGTGTACATTTCCTGTGTGCTGCCAATATTTGTACTTATTTTAATCTAAAGTAACTGTCTCTGGGGGATTCTTTAGTGGTGTATATAATTCACCTTACCTTCCCCGCTCTTCCGCTCATCTTCACATCTGCATTAATGTACTTTACTCAGTTGAGGTCGCAGAAGATATGCCTCTGCTATTTTTCCCCCATAGGTCAGTGCATTTTGTTCCACCAATTATTAACCATCGCTGTGAGGGATGAGGGTGTGCCTGTGTGTGGAACAGTGGTGATTAAGAAGCTGGGATGGCTTCATAAACAAGTCTCGTACTAATAAAACTAAATACCTTATGTCTGTGTTCTGGTGCTCGCTTGCTTTGTTGTGACGGAAGGAAGGTTGTTATGTTTATTAATAGCTTAGTATTCATCAAGCCACTGGGCAGATATGGCCAAACTTTTGAAACTTTTAGGTGTTGTCCAACATCAGCAGCAGTCAACGTTATGTGTACATAGAAAAGTGTGTCTTTGTCAATACATGTTGTTGCCTGTTCATTCTCTCTTACTGCTGTGTATGCCATTGTTTTCTATGTTTTATCTTTCTTTGCTACATATCTTTTAGAGACACAGTTTTATATTTTATTAAACTGGCTCACTCATTCTCTTGCCAATAGTAAGATGAAAAATGTAATAGTGCTTGCACGTCTATTTTTGACAGAAGCCTGTTAAAACATTTAAATACCCCTAAAGCTCACATTAGCTAGTTATATAGTATTGTTGTCTAGATGCAAAAAAATGTCACTTGTGAGTTTTACAGAGAAGACATAAACACTAAACATGCAGCAAAAGTCTCCTGCCCACTTGAAACCAAGAACAATACAGCACTTGAGTGCCGGCTGTCTCCAGGCAACCTCAAGGTAACAAGACTTCCCAAGTTGCTGTCTATCCAATAAAAATTCAAAGTCCATACTAGCAAAGAACAATCTAAGACGTGATGGGAAATCTGTTACCTTTACACAGTCAGCCTAGATGTTTCCTCTAAAACTCTAAAACACAATTATAATGCAGTTTAGTTGAAGTTTCATGGACCTGGATTAACGTTACATTAATGATAATCCAGGTGCTAAATAACACCGAGCACCTTTCTTACTCCTAAGGGTTTTACATAAATTCTATACTTATTATTATGTACTATATTTATATTTTAAAGTTAAGCAACAAGTTTGCTGCAGTGTGTATAATTGCATGCAAACTGTGTGCTGTGTCTATTCCACCATGTAAAGCAGGGTTCCCCAATCCCAGTCCACGGGGGCCGGTGTCCCTGCAGGTTTTAGATCTCACTCTGGGTCAACACACCTGAATCACATGATTAGTTCATTACCAGGCCTCTGGAGAACTTCAAGACATGTTAAGAAGGTAATTTATCCATTTAAATCAGCTGTGATGGATCAAGGACACATCTAAAACCTGCAGGGACACCGGCCCTCGTGGACTGGGATTGGGGACCCCTGATGTAAAGGATGCTACAAAGGATGAAGCATTTTCTCCAACAACAGATCTGCTCGAACAGAAACTGAAAACAGAACTCAGAAAAGGTCCCAGAAGAAACTTTATAGCTTTACAGACACATTTCAGTGGACGAACAACCAACACGGCTGATTTGTTGGAAGAGTTGATTAACTGGACATCTCCAAAATGTTAGAATACACCTTTAATGCATTAATTGCTTTATATTTCATGTCCACATGAAGTGTGCTAAATTAATTAACTTTGCTTTCTGTAGGGCTGCTGATCTTCTACTGATGTGAGCTTACCAACAACTGTTGCCTGATAGTCGTTAACGCCTCGATGGAGCTCGTCCAGTTTGCTTTGCTGCCTCAGGAAGTCCCTACAGCTACCTGGAGCAACACCTCTGCCCCCTCCTACTCTCATTTCCTGCTCCTTTCTACTCCCTCCGAACCGCTTCACAGCTTCAACCAAGATGACACTTCGTTTCTCCTTAACAGCTCCTGTCAAAATTGCACCAAAAGTAAACCAGGATCCCTCCCTGGCTTGGCTGGAATCTTCATCCCACTCATTTATGGCATCGTTTGTGTCGTTGGCTTGGTGGGAAACACTCTGGTCATCCATGTTGTCGTCAACTACACAAAACACGAGTCAGTCACAAACATCTACATCCTCAATCTAGCCATTGCAGATGAGCTTTTCATGCTGGGCCTACCCTTCTTGGCGGTACAGAACGCTTTGCTCTCGTGGCCTTTCGGCTCTCTGATGTGCCGAGTGGTTATGACAGTGGATGCCATCAACCAGTTTACCAGCATCTTTTGTCTAACTGTGATGTCAGTGGACCGATACCTGGCTGTGGTGCATCCCATCCGCTCTTCTTGGTGGCGGCGCCCCCACGTGGCTAAGGCTATCAGTGGCACCGTTTGGGCGGGGTCCTTTGTGGTGGTGCTGCCGGTAGTGGTGTTCGCGGATGTGCTGAAGGATGATGGGAACTGCAGCATCGTGTGGCCTGAACCAGCAGAAGTGTGGAAGACATCGTTTATTGTCTACACGTGCACTGTTGGATTCTTCTGCCCCCTGCTGGTCATCTGTTTGTGCTACCTGCTGATCGTCATCAAGGTATGACTTTTAGAGTAACACTGAAATAATTTGAGTTTTTAAGATAGACCTCCTGACCCAGTATGAACCATCCAGATCCCTCAGGTCATCTGGATCCGGTCTTTTATCAGTTCCCAGAGTCAGAACCAGACACGGAGAAGCTGAATTCAGCTTTTATGCTCCTTATATCTGGAACAAACTCCCAGAAAGCCTCAGATCAGCTGAAACACTCAGTTTATTTAAATCCAGGTTGAAGACTCACCTGTTCTCAGCTGCATTTGAATAAAGCACCAAATCCACACTTTAAGCTTAAATTTCAAAACTTACATTTAACTACTGATTTTATCTACTGTTCTGATTTTATCTGTTTTGATTTTATATACTGTTTTGTTTGTTTGTTTGTTTGTTTGTTAATTAGTTAGTTAGTTTATTTGCTTGTTTTATTCAATTTTAAATCATGCTTTTTATTTGTTTTTGTTTCTAATGTCTCTGTAAAGCACTTTGAATCACCTTGTTGTTGAATTGTGCTATACAAATAAACTTGCCTTGCCTTGCCTTGCCTTGCCTAGAGGAGGAAGTTGGAGACATTTTTGAAAAAGTGTAGTCTATTCAATACTCTTTTCTAAAAATATTACATAGTCTGACTCAGATGAGCAATAGTGAAGTAGGAGCCTTTTATTGTTGATTAAAACACCGCAGCATTAGTGTCGTGGTCACCTTAAATCAAACTAGAGTCCACAAGTAAACCGATTTCAGCTGCAAACTGTTTTAAGAGTATTGTGGCTTCAGTCAACTAATGTTGATGTACTTGATTGACATTTTATGATTGACATTTAACTGTTCATCCACTGTCTAAAAAAAGCCATTTCCTTTAAGGCCACTCTTACACCCTCAGGAAAGGGCTAGGGGATGAGGGGATTAACAATGATAAGCTCAGGGGACAGATAACGAGTCAACTATACTGTTATATCACTCCAACAAAGGATGTCAACAGACTAGAATCTGCTGAAAAGACAAGAAATGGGTAATCAAAGAAAAACTTCACTCTCACATAGGGCACTGGCTGCTCACTACTAGCTCAAACACAGCGCTAAACTCATCGTCAAATACGTCAAAGCACATCACTACACAAGCCTCTGCAGGCTGGGAAACAAACACCTAAGGTCACCACAGTACTGACACTGGCGTACACCGAGGAGCTCTTCACAAGCTTGTATCCAGCTATACACTGGCTCCTCAGGAGAAATGGGCGGCAGCTGAACCTGTGGGAGCCTGCTAGGGTTATAACAGCCACCCTCACTTTAAGCCAGCTTTCTTCTGTTCATTATAAACAGGTTGAAAGAGCAGGCGGTGGCTGTGTTCACAGCCAGAGCTGTGAGCATGAGATGACCATATTAACGATGTCCCCACTCTTACATATTACACAGATAAACAAGCAGTAAACACTGTCCTAAACCTCACTGTGCACAGCGATTACTTGCACATGCATTGGCCACAAGGTTTACAAATTTGGGCCATGTTTTACATGAGTATCTAATTTTAACAGTATACACCAATGAGGCTTAATATTATGATCACTGATAGGTGAAGTGAATAACACTGATTATTTCTTTATCGGGGCACCTGTTAGTGGGTGGGATATATTACAGAGCAACTGAACATTTTGTAGTCAAAGTTTATGAGTTAGAAGCAGAAAAATGGGCGAGCACAGGGATTTGAGTAAGTCTGCAATATTAATAATATTAATATTGTGATGGCTGGATCATCTCCAAACTGCAGCTCTTGTGGGGGGTTCCCGGCTTGCAGTAGTATCTATCAAAAGTGGTCCAAGGAAGGCGCAGTGGTGAACCAGCAACAGGGTCATGTGCAGCGCATGAGGCTGCATAGCTGCAGACCAGTCAGGGTGCCCGTGCTGACCTCTGTCCATTCATGAAAGCACCAAAAATGGGCACATGAGCATCAGAACTGAACCACGGAGCAACAGAAATACATGGCCTCTAAAGCTGTGCCCTCTTTCAGCAACGCAAACATGTTTCAGGACTGGTTTAAAGAGTACAACAACATGTTTAAGGTTGAGAAGCTCCGAGGCCCCACCTCGCAACTTCCAGAACTTAAAGGATCTGTTGCTAGAATCTTGTTGCAGATACAGCACACCTTCAGGGCTCCAGTGGAGTCCATTCTTCAGGGCTGTTTTGGTATCAAAAGGGGGACCTGTGGCCTGTGGTCATAATGTTATCCCTGATCGGTATCTGCATGAGTGTGTGTGTACACTGTTACTGTAACTTGTTTATATGTAAACAAGGTTATAACTTTTCATCTTCCACTTTCACAGTTGCTAATCTTTTTGCAGTCATGATTAACATTGCTCATGTTGACTCATTGTGAATCATGTTGCTGCATCTGTGGGAAACATAAATGAACTTTGGGAACATAATGGCTCCTTCCACACTAAAACTCTGTCTCGGTTATTTTTGTTTAAAAAAAAGAACCTCACTCCTCTCCACAGTGACGTCCTCCTAAACTTACATTACTCAGAAAATCTGCCAACATGTGAGTAGATGCTGAAGCCCAACGTAAATGGACTACACTCTGTTAATATCACTAATGGCACAGGAGGATGAGTGTACTTAAGTAGTATTTGCACAGACCTAATGGAAAAGCAGAGTGTGCCATGGTTAGCAGGTGTTTCTACATTTTGGGAGAAAAACAGCAATCAGACTGCGTGAATGTTGTTCTTCCAGCAATCTGAACTCTTAACTCTATAAATATGTTTAAACAACAAACAGAATCACGTATATCCTCCCTAACCACCAGCAGGATCTCAGATAGTGTTGACTGTTTGTCATAGTTGTTCTATGTTTGACAGTTTACGTTATTTCAGTGACTTTTCTATTTCAGGAAATCCATCCATCTTTTTAACTACTGGGTCATTAAGGAGACTGAAGCCTATCCCAGCTGTCATTAGGCAAAGGGCGGGGTAGACCTCGGACAGGCCATAAAACAGGATTAATCTGGTACACTAGTCTCTTTCTTTCTGTAAAAAAACATCTGTGTCTGCAAACATTTGTGTTATCAGTTTCATTTGAGCCTGAATACATTTTGGATGAAATTTCTCAAGTTTTTAAAAATGAGAAATTAAACTGTTATTCTACTATGAGACCACACGGGGGCAGCCCTGCCTTATTATGTATTATTCTCTCTTACTAGACATGGTTAGGATGGCTTTTGTGTCAAACTAACCAAAGTAATGTTGTTGGTTAATGTTTTTGTGAACAGTGGTATTTCAAGTATGGTCCTGTTTTTTTCTCCATTACAGGAGTTTCACTGGTTAAACAATCAGTGAATTGAAAGATTGTTGAATGAATGAATAACCAATGAAATGAAAGGTTGCCTATGACTTGTTGGCTGATCGCTGACCTTCTCTACTCTCCCCACAGATTCGACAAATATTCAGCTAATGTGATGGTGGACAGCAAGCCGGTCAACCTGGGCCTCTGGGATACAGCTGGACAGGAAGATTATGACAGGCTCCGCCCACTGTCCTAGCCACAGACGGTACAGAATCACACATACTCACACAGGCACACACAGTAACTAATGGACATAAAGTTACAGAGACAGAACTTATATAACATGTCAGCTAATTAAAACTGCAGCAGCTATTCTAATTCTTTGTCTCCTTGTCTCTCCATCCAGGATGTTTTCCTAATCTGCTTCTCCCTGGTTAGCCCGGCATCCTATGAGAACGTCAGAGCTAAGGTGAGTTTTGGCTGTTTTTTATGAGGCCTGTCTCTCAGCTGCCGAGGAACAAAATGTAAAAAAGAACAAACGGAACAAAAGCAGTAATTTATTATAGAGAAAAAAAATAGGTACTTGGATTACAAAATGGAGAAAAAGCCTAAACAGGTCTAATAATTGATGTGAATGAATGATTGATGCTGTGGGTGAAAGTTGGATGATGTATTTCTCTCATCTTTAATAGCTACAGCATATCATTTGTTTTTCATGCCTTCATCCACCTTTCTGTAACACCTGGCATCAGAGCTTCATCTCCCTCCACCTTTGATTCTGTTTTTTGCCTCTAACACGTTCCTTGATTTTGCGTGTTCCCCTTTCTTGCCTCTTATTTAGTTTTCCTTTACTCTGTATTCTGCCAGTGGTACCCTGAGGTCCGTCACCACTGCCCCTCCACGCCCATCATCCTGGTTGGCACTAAGCTGGATCTGAGGGATGAAAAGGATACCATTGAGAAACTGAAGGACAAGAAGCTGGCGCCTATCACCTATCCACAGGGCCTAGCTCTGGCTAAGGAGATAGGTCAGTCACTCTTACTTTATTTGCTTGAAAAGCACTTTAAGATTTGAAGCTCTCCTCACCAGTGAAGATATGAAACTAGCAGATGAAGATGCTAGAGAACTTTGTAGCCTGACTGCCTCTGCAAATTTTTGTTATTCCCCTCATTTCCTGGCATCACAGTAAAAGTATAGTAGCTGTAGTTGACTATAGTGTTCTTTGAAAGTTGAACTTATTCTTCTCCACTACCAGCAAACCTTTCTTCTCTTACTTTGTCTTTGTAGTTCTTTCTCTTCTTTTATTAACATATATGTGTCTTCGCATGTATAGATGCAGTCAAATACCTGGAGTGCTCAGCCTTGACCCAGCGTGGTCTGAAGACTGTGTTTGATGAGGCCATTCGTGCCGTCCTCTGCCCTCAGCCCGCCAAGGTCAAGAAGAAGCCCTGCTCGCTGCTGTAAACGGTACGACTGAATAAAACACAGAGGAAGAGGAGGAAGAGAGATTAGACGTTTGAGAGAAGAGAGAAACAAAGTGAACTCGCTCATTAAATGAACACATAAAGTAGAGTAGAGGTTTGAGGGCTTCTTTTCTTTTCTTTGAACATAAGTCTGAAGCTATTCAATCAAGCCTTTTATTTGTCACATGCAATGTTTACATCTGCAGTGAAATTGGACCCCCCGAACATACATACGTATCAGCTCCAGCCTTGAGACCACAGCTGACACCGATACGGTAGCTGCATGAAATGATGGTGGTTTTCCTTTAGTGCGAACAACTGCATGTCAATTTCACAGTTGGTCTAACAGTCCGTCACTGGTCTCTCAGTCTCCCATTGGAGAGCTTCTCTGAGATGTTATCAATCTTGTGCTCAGAGAGCAGAGACTGCCGTGAGCTTCTCCAAGATCTTATCCGTGCTGCGTTCAATGAGCCCATTTTGAGAAGTCACGACCCGTCCCATCATTTCCATCACAGCGGGCAGCCTTGTGGGGTTTTGGAAAGCCAATTCCGCCTTCCTTGATAAGCCAGGGCCAAGCCAACTCCGAACAGCAAGAACCCTGTTATCATGGTTCCGAAAAGGTAGATGTCTACAATGTCCTCGATTGACAGTCCCGCCAGGCACACGACCCTCCAGTTCCTCCACCCGTCCATTGTGTATCCAGAGGGGAACGTCCCTCTAGGACACTCGGACTTACTCAAGCCCAGGCTTCTCGTTGAGAAGAGCGTGTCAATTGCATTCAGGGACCAGTTGTTCAAATCCATAATTCCTCTTTTAGGTTGTAACAGACCGTGAGAGTCATCCAGGGCAAAAGTAGAAAAGTAGACGAGACTAGACAAGGACATTGAGAAGCCAAGCAGGAAAGAGAAGGAAGAGGGAGAGGAGAAAAGTGCGACTGCCTTCGTCCAGAGCCAAACGAGAAAGGAAACTGTAGACACTTATCACTAAGAGGTGATTCAGAAGTTTGTTCTTGCACATATAATGGACAGAAACATTAAAGAGAAAAGAAAAGACATAAATGAACACAACACAAGACAGAAAAGTTTCACATGCTTTGTACTCAATTTCATTTTTTTGCAGAGGAAAAATAAATTTGTCCTGAATATTGTTGGAGTAATTTTGTCCCACAGGCATCAATTTAACCCCATGATTTATGTGACCTTTGTTTTAGATTCTCACAGGAGCACAGAAGAAGAGAAAAGGACTGCAGACCCTGAAGAATATATGCAAATCTGCCATGTCTCTAATGTATATCTACAACTTTAAACAAAACAAAAAACCAAACAATGTATGGTGTGCAGGTTTGCTATTGTTTTAGAAATGCCAACGAGCTCTTCAGTCCAAATCCAGACGCTGCCCAGACAGGATTTCTTTGTAAAATATATCAGTTTAGAGATTATAGACCCTTTGAGTTTAAGTGTAAGTCTGAGAGCAGCATGCTGCCTTCATCTAAAGTACTGCCAACAATATATATGTGTTTCATGAAACCTAAAATAAAAATAACTTTTGTAACTGAAATAAACACAGTGTTTCAGTATGATTTGTTCACTGTGCTGTTTTCAGGGTGATGAATGTAAGGAGCAGAAATGGTCGTTTGTGAGGAAGCAAGCAACAAGCAAACTTGTGTCTGAATAAGATTTATTAACAAATGTATTATTTGTTGTGCTATTAAAATAAAAATAAAACATTTGATTGCACAAAAGATTCACATTATTTCTCCACAACATGTGACCTTTTGGATTGAATGCCTATACTCAACTGTGGGGGATATAAAATTCTCATTTTGATACAGCTGCTGATATCGCCTATACTCTATCCTTATTTACATATTGTGGAGAACAGCATCTTTTTCTGGTGGTGAGTTGAAAATGTTCAGACTCAAACAGCACTTTCAGTTTTGCAGTTTAATGTTTGACCAGCTTTTTTTGCCAAAACACCTTCATGTTTCAATCATTTTAGTAATCCTGCGAACAGTTAATCATGTCACATGGTGCTCAAGTCTTCAGCTGTGATTTTATTTGTTATTTAATTAATACAGTTTAATGTCTTATAATATAGATAGCTACACAGGCATACAGAGAGATTGTTTACTTTATTAATCCCCAGTGCGACTGAAGATTAAACTGAATATAAAGCATTTAAAAGAAGCTCAATCTTAAACTCATAACAGAACAGTAATGTTAGTCCATATAAAACTGAATTATTAGGTTAACTTTGATATTTTGTGGTTAGTTTGCCAGGATGATGACTGTCATCCTCTCTGCCTTTCTGCAAGAGGCTCCATATGCCGCTGTTCTAGTGGATACTGTAAAAATAAATAAGCAATGATATATGATAATACATTATCATTAAACTCTTAACTATACAGTAGTAGTAAAAAATATTTTACTACTTTCCAAATATCAATGAAAGTATAGGCATTCATGTAATAATAATAATAATAATAATAATAATAATGAACATGAATTATGTTTCATTCACAAAATATTTTCTCTTGCCAGTTAGTATTGTATTGTAGTGGTATTGTAATTTTCAGGAGACTGATAGTAACAGAAATTGATTCCATAGACAAGAAATCAACATGGACGTGGACCGCCACACTGCAAAACATTTGGTAATCTTTTCTGAATGGTTTATAGTTATGACCCTATTAAGGATACACAGAAGACAATGGACGAATGGACAAAATAAAGCATGTAGAGTACTTTTCAAATTCTTTTTGGTGTTTGCTCAAATATGGGACCTTAAATAATTTTTTTTTAATAATATAATTTAACTAGACCATACCTAGAATTTTTTTGTGGTACATTTCCCTGATGACAGATCCTGATTTAATTTCATGGTTGGAAGGACCAGGAAAAATTCTAAAAATTGTTTGAGTTGAGACAAAATGACCCTATTAGCAAATCACCATCGGTTTAAGAAAGGACACAAAAAAATTCAGTTAACATACAAAATCTGATATGAAAGAGGCAACACACAGTCTAACTCTTTTGTTTTTATGTTGCATAATACAGAGAAAAACTGTTTTTACGACACTAATGATGCCAGTAACAGTCGCTGTTGGGGAGGACAGTTTACACTGAGCATGTGCAGTTTAAAGATGCCTTTTATTTTTAAGGAGGAAACCATCCTGAGCTGCTAGCTGTCCAGTTTAAAATCTATAGTGAAGCACTTTCTGATGTCTTCTTATTCCTTTTCAGTATTGTGGATGTTTTGTTCAATATTTCCTTTTTGATGTTTGTTTACCAGCCGTATTGGTATCAATACTTCCTGTTATTTAGCCGTAAATAGCCATTGTAGTGTCTTTGATTGAGATATGACTTATCGATCGTATTGATAATTTACGGAGAGCTTAGAGATGGATATCTGTGTAAGTAATGGCACAGCTTTTTTCCCCTTTTTTGTTTTTAGAATTAAGATTTTAAGAAAAGAAAAACAATTAAACCGTAGCTGAATCTGATCAGAGGAAAAGAGGTATCCGTCAGCTGTGACGCTGCGTTCTCGTTGATCTCCTTGAGATCTGAATGACATCAAACTTATTTTTGAAGTTTGCATTTACCCTGTTGTATTAAAAGAATACCTAAAGTTTCTTTTCCATTAGAGAATTTTTTGTTAACCTGTTTACTGGTCTTGATTATGCATCAAGTCAGAATCTGAAATTCATTTTTTTTAAAAAGGACGTAAAAACTCCCACGTTTTACAGCGTCGGCTATGCGGAGGCTGCCAGGCGTCGTATTTACACACCCATGGATGTTTAACTGTATTTATTGCGTACAAATAAATGTGAAATAAAGATAGCTTAAATGGAACAAGACTCTGTTTTAACACTTAATTCCTGCATCCACCTGTTTAAAATATATTATTTTAAAATAATGTGTTACATGACTACACAGAAGGATGTTTCAGCTCAGTATATAGCAAATAGAAAAAATATAAATAATTCTTAATTTTAAAATAAACATTAATCTGATTATTAAAAAAAATTATTGGACAAAAAGTACATGGAAAAAAGAACTCGGTGAAATGGAAAAAATAAAGTTCAATATCTTGAAAATCAAATAGAATACAAGCTTTGTTTTCTTCCTTGTTTTCTGTATTTATCTGTTTGTATAAGACAAACAGTTTATCATAAGTAACTGAAAGTCTTTCGGCTCTTCGAAGAAAAACTGATGGAATCCAACAAATAAACATAACTAAAAACTGCAGCCTCAAAAGTAAAACTCATTTGTTGCTGATAACGAACGCAAATCCAAAGCGTTGTTGTTCCCACCCCAGAGCAGCAGGTGGCAGCAGCACGATACAAAGGAACTGTACTGTACTGGGATTTCTGTTCGTTTTTGTTTTTATTTTCCAAAAGAAGAAGCTGTTTTTAACGTAAACTGTTGATTATAGAGTTTTTTGTTGCAGTTTGACCTTCAGCTGAACTTAATGTTGGGTTTCTATTGATTTTAGAGAAGCTATTCGCTGAGAGGTTGTCATAATTCATGCATGAAAGGGTTAAAACATATCCTTTGTTTCATTTTTTAGTGAAACTCTGGTAGAGTAGCTTTGAAACTGATAATTCAGCATATACTAAAAAATAAAGCCTTTTCTTACAGTATATTTGTGTGTATTTTATTTTGCAATATTTCTAATTACCACACTTAAAAGTGAACAGCCTATAATGCTATCATGACTCATCACTCAAACGCATCTTTTTCTCTCCGTTTTGGCCTTCCGTCCACACTGAGACAGCGTTTTCGGTCAAGGAAAGCGCAGCGTTTTGAAAACGCTCTCCAAAGCGTATACATTTGACGCCGTTTTCGCATAGTGAAGGAAAAAATGTCCATCCCGGTTTTCCCTCCAAGGCACGAGCGATAAGCAGAGTTCTGTCCTTTCCTTCTAAGATTCCTAATTATTTAAAGTAACACTCAGGTATGCCATTCAGCGTGTTAGTACGAGCTCGGGAGCAGCTTGGGAGAACAAGAAAACAGAGACTGCTTTAGGTTGCCTTCCCAATCGACTCAAAGGTTTATTAAGTATACAACAGCTTATATAGAGAAAAAAAGGTTCGTGTGTCAGCAAGTTCTCAGTTCAAACCGGTACAGACCAAATAAGGAAACGTCTTCCTGCCTTGTGAGCAAAGAAGTATCCTGTGTGTAGTTTATCAGTTCAGCTACAATTTATGATCATCCCAGCAAAATACACTCCTAGACATAGAATACAGAGTTCTTTCATTAGTGAATTCTGAAACAAACCACCTGGCCTTTAACGAGCCTTTTCCAGGAGATAAAGAAAAAGGGAGGATGGGAGTAAGGAAGTGGTCTCGTCTCTGTGGTGTTTTCGACCTTGGGGTACCAGCCTGTGAGTCTTACACATCAATTCTTGGGTCAGAGAGAAAGAGAAAAACAACTATTAAATGGGCCTTATTGAGTAACTCTTTTCTGTATAATATCACAATAAAACAATATCCTGTAAATGCTACCATGGTATCAAAATATCACAACAGTTCCCTCCTTTTATCATGAAATGATAACATAGTATAAAGACAGAATGTAATAACATAATATAAAGACAAATCATAAACATAAAACAAATCATAAATGTAACTGGTCCTTCGAGCAAGCTTAATATCAAAAATTCCGCGAGCGTATACATGGTATCACACAACAGACAATAATCATTGAAAACATGCTGCAACGGTTACAAAGGCTACAATTAGTTCCTTCCATTTTCCAAATGTGTCCTGTAGCCACTTATCTAGCCACTGACCGTGACCTGTATTGGCAATTAGTTCTATCTTCAATGCTTCAAGTTTATTCATAGCTTGTGTGAATGAACCGTTAGGAGCGGTATTATTGGGAATGAAAGTACAGCATACATCAACGGTTACTAGACCACAGGTACCGGTCCAATTAACAGGTAAAGCTAATCTAAGGGTATTATTGCACATCCAATAAGCATGTGGGATTGGTCTAGTTAGGCGCGTGACCATGTGTGATTTAACTAACTCCCCCCAGTCAGTGTCATTTAATACACCCTCTGGGGGAACAATGATCGATTCTCCGCTCGAACTTGAACTGTGTGTGTGTTCCTCCAGATATGATACAACTTCAGCCACAGAGACAGCTAGCCATGTCTCATTACAGCGTGCACCTGGGGAGTCAGAGAAGAATGTATAGTTATCCTTTGTATAATCTATGTGTGTGTCTGGGCCAGTTAACTTTAGTCTGCGCAGACATATCATACTAGTATTAAAATGGAGAGGGATCTGTCCTAAGGGCAGTGAGGGTTTTAACCTATTCTTGGGGCGTTTCATTGGGCGCAGGTCCCTGCGGTGTCATTAGATAACTTCAATAATTCGCCTAATGGAGTCTCAGGGTTAGTTGGTGTGTGTGTGTGTCTAAGTAGGCAGTCGAGAGGGCTCAGAGTCAACTGTAAAGTGTCTTTAAGGAGAGCATTATCTCCGCCGATTTCCTCTAGTCCCTCAGTGAGGGGGAAACCGGATATGGGGTATCCTACTATTACCTGTTCTGGATTAGCCTTTGAACAGACATAACAGTTACTGTTTCCTAAATCACGAGCGGCTATTCTGGCATTTTCATACCAGGAGTTGACTCCTGCTCTAGAGGGCGCATAAGATGGTTTATTAGTGGCGTCTATGTTGCTATTTACTGATTTTAGGGAACGTAATGAGTGCATTAAGTAGGTGTCTTGCAAAATAGAACATGAGGTATAGTCAGCAAAATATGACCTGCAGAAATGTGAACATGGTTGCAGTTTACAATACAAAATAGCAAAGAGAAATCCTAAGGTTAATGCGATAGATATGATAAATAACCTAAATATATAAGAAAATATATAAGAAAAACAGTTCTTCAGCCGTCTTCTGGCCTGGTCCCAGGTTCGAGAGACATAGAATAAGCGTTGTATGATGACAATGGGCATTTCATTTTCTCCATTATCAGGATGGAATGAGTCTAGCTTTATCAGGTTAGACATCATGTGGTACTTCCGGCTTTCTGTTCCTGCTGGATGTTTGAGTACCTTGTTGTTGTTCTTTCAGGCGTTGTGTGTTAATCAGTGATTGTGTGTGTGTATGTACATTGGATCCTGGCGCTGGCTCGCCGGAGATGTCGTCTACCCGTGTGTTTATTTGCTCTGGTTCCGGGCGTTGGCCCGCCGGAGATGTCGTCTGCTTGATCCGACGCCTGAGATGGTCCGATTGGGCTGGTCTTAACCCTGCTGGCATGAATCCACTGAGGTTGTCCGTCTGTGAGGATGCTGGTTCTTCGTCACTGCCAGTACAGTCTGGGGCTGGAACACGCGCGGCCTCCCAGAGTGTCCTTGGTTTTAGTGACTTCACCAACACGCATCTCCTTGTCTCCACTGGTGGAACTGTGGAGGGGAAAGGCTGAGAGAGACAAACTTTCTGATAGTTATTATTCAGTTTTTCTACCAGGTTGTGAACATCAGTGGACAATGCAATATACATCACCTTCTACTAGCGGTGCCCCTCTGGAAGCTGACCATGGTGTTGGAAATAGTCTTATTTCAAATGGAAATAATTTGGTTGCTGCGGATGGAGTCATAATGTATGAAATGGAAAATCTGGTTGTGGTAAATGCTGATGTTTTGCTTTTGATTTTCCTACATTAGTTCGTGCACATGTTAGACAGGTTGCTAATATGCTTTTTACTGCATGTGATGTTTTCTCAATTACAAATCTTGATTTTATTGCCCCTATTACCCCTCTTTGTCCGACATGACTCACACAGTGAAAATGTCGGGCAAGGACTGGCATCAGGGAATATGGGAGGGCAATCAAACCCTTAAGATTTTGTATAAGCCATCTCTGTCATCTAAGGTACAGTCATTATTCTCCCAATAGGTGTAATCACATGCAGAGGCCTGCTCTTGTATGAATTTTAAATCAACATTTGTGTCTAAATAGTCTGGGAGTGTAACAAGTGGCAGCTGTAGGGGCACAGATAATACTTCCTGTGGAGGTGGGAGCTGTGATGCAGCTGCAGCCTTGGCTGTCACGTCTGCTAAGGCATTACCTGTTGCTTCGTCTGTGTCAGCTGTACTGTGTCCTTTCGTTTTTACAACTGCAACGGCCGATGGTAGCTGTATAGCCTGAAAAAGTCTTTGAACAAAATCAGAATTTAGCAATTTATTTTCCATCAGCAGATCTAAATCCTCTCTGTCTCCACAATGTGCCAAAGTCATGCACAACGCCAAATGCATAGCGGCTGTCTGCGTAAATTGTCATACGCTTATCCAAATGGAGCTCACAGGCGCGTATTAAAGCCATGAGCTCTGCTTTTTGTGCTGAGTGAAATGGTAATGAGTGAGCCTCTAGTATGATGTCAGGCACTGTTACCACTGAATAGCCACAAAGAAATGAGTTGTCACTCGGCCTTGAACAGGACCCGTCCACATAAACCGTGGCTGAGTCTGGGATAGGTGTTTGCTCTAAATCTGGACGTGGTGCTGTGGATTCCTGTATACGTGTCATGCAGTCATGATCGTCAAACCTGTCTGAGCCATCCTGTCGGTCAGAAGAACACAGCATAGGATCAATAAATGTGCTGGCGAATCAGGTGTGCTGCTCGCTTTTATAGTGAGATTTGCATATGTTGTGTAGTTATGTTTGCTAGAATGGTCGTGACCTGGTGATTGGTGTGTAGAATAGTGTCATGTGAGAGTGTAAGCTTCTCGCAGTCCCTTATCATGATAGAGCAAGCTGCTACTGCCCTCAGGCAGGCCGGCATTCCCTGAACAATTCAGGCAGCACCTTTGAGTGGCGGAGATCAGCACTCCCTTTAATGCATTGAAAGAGGCAGTCATTTCTGTGGATCACAGTATTCGAGGAGGCTTCTCTTTTTTACAACAGTCACGCAGAATGTGGTCATGAAAAGAACAGTCTGGTATCCACTGTCTGCAATAGTTCACCATGCCCAGGAAGGACAACATTTCCTTCTGTGTAGTGGGCCGAGGGACAGAGGTCACAGCTTTGACCCTGTCTGCAGTCATGGAACGTTTTCCGTGAGACAGTGTGAATCCCAAATATTGAACAGAAGTCTGACAGTACTGCATTTTCTTTGCTGATGCTTTGTGGCCAGTCTTTTGGAGGTGCTGGAGAAGCATGTGTGTACCAGTTTGACACAATTTTTCACTTTCAGCACAGAGGAGGAGGTCATCCAGTACAGCCCTGGAGGAGTGAAGCTGTCCAGGGTAGCACGGACCACCATTGAGAAAGCAGCAGGGCTGTCTATCATGCCTTGAGGCAGACGAGTCCAAGTGTACTGCTTATTTCTATGTGTGAATGCAAATAACGGCTGTGTGTCTTCATGCACAGGTACTGAGAAAAAGGAGCGGAGCATAAATCCACCACGGTAAAATGTGTATGCAATGCATGTCAATATGCTGTGAACATCTGAAACGAGAGGTGGCAGAGGAATGTTGACTGCATTAATTTGTCTTAAGTCTTGTATGAAACGCCATACGCCAGGTTTGTTAGGCTTTGGCACAGGATTGACAGGAGTGTGGGCTTTATTACTCCTGTAGTCAATAAATCTCCTATCATGACATCTAGGGCTGCGGCTTTTTCGGCAGAAATGGGATGTTGCTTGACATATACTGGCTTGTTGTATTTAAGGTATAAAGTCAATATAAGGTAGGTTACATCTATGTGTCGACATATTTCGTAACCTATGTCTGAGTTATGTGACAAAATCACTGTTTGACCTTCACTTGTGTGAGCAGTTATCATGTTGTTGAACAGTGTGAGAGAAACAAAAGTGTGGCTTGTTGTATTTGTACACGTTTTTTTGGCACAGTGTGTGACATAGAGTACCGGACAAAAAGGATGTTGAGTTCATTCTCTGCTGAGGGTCCAGCTGACACAGAGGATGTTCCTTCTCCATCATGTCGGTACATAGGGCAGAGAAAACATAAGCTGTTATCAGTGTCAGCAAACATTTCACCCTTTATGTTAAATGAAATACACAAATTCATTTTTGCTCTGGGTGTCTGCTTGTATTTTATTAATTTTTGGTTTTACAGGTACTTTAGATTTTTTATCGGACCTGTCTGTGGTCTTTGAATAATTCTGACCCATGTTCAGTGATTTCCAGAGGGGTTTACACGCTAGGAGGATTTAGGTTAGTATTTTCGCTGCGGCACAGCTGAGGTCACTTTAAATTTATTGCTAGCAATTTTTGTTTGGGTGAGCAACTCTCACTTAACGAGCAACTTCTCGCTTAACAACAGGCAACTTCCTGTGTCACTTTTTGGTGAGCAACTTCTCACTTAACGAGCAACTTCTCGCAAAACAACAGGCAACTTCCTGTGTCTTTCTGCTTTTAATTTACTGCTTTTAACCCTTGAGACCCGTGTTTTTTTTTTGTTTTTTTTTTCAAAAGAAAAATTAAACAATTAATTATTTATTTATTTTTTTTTTACGTATAAATGTGTTGTGTCTTTCCACTCACTCCACTTGATTATAACTGATTTATTCATAACATTTTATATAAAAGAAAAACGAGAAGCACATTAATTCATAGTAATTTAACATAAAATTGTTTGATAGTGTTAATTTGGAAAGCCACAACTCTAGCGGGTCCACCAACACCACACAAGGGTTAATTTACTTTATTCGGGGACTGAGGAAGTCGTCAGTGTATCTCTCTGGATCACTAAGTGAAACTTCGTCAGCATATCCCGTTTTTTTATGGATCGATCACTGAGAGAGGTATAATACGGTCTTTATATAAATATGAAAGACGCATATTTACCTTCTGTCAGTCAATCCCACTTCTGACACCAAATTTGAAGGAAAAAATGTCCATCCCGGTTTTCCCTCCAAGGCACGAGCGATAAGCAGAGTTCTGTCCTTTCCTTCTAAGATTCCTAATTATTTAAAGTAACACTCAGGTATGCCATTCAGCGTGTTAGTACGAGCTCGGGAGCAGCTTGGGAGAACAAGAAAACAGAGACTGCTTTAGGTTGCCTTCCCAATCGACTCAAAGGTTTATTAAGTATACAACAGCTTATATAGAGAAAAAAAGGTTCGTGTGTCAGCAAGTTCTCAGTTCAAACCGGTACAGACCAAATAAGGAAACGTCTTCCTGCCTTGTGAGCAAAGAAGTATCCTGTGTGTAGTTTATCAGTTCAGCTACAATTTATGATCATCCCAGCAAAATACACTCCTAGACATAGAATACAGAGTTCTTTCATTAGTGAATTCTGAAACAAACCACCTGGCCTTTAACGAGCCTTTTCCAGGAGATAAAGAAAAAGGGAGGATGGGAGTAAGGAAGTGGTCTCGTCTCTGTGGTGTTTTCGACCTTGGGGTACCAGCCTGTGAGTCTTACACATCAATTCTTGGGTCAGAGAGAAAGAGAAAAACAACTATTAAATGGGCCTTATTGAGTAACTCTTTTCTGTATAATATCACAATAAAACAATATCCTGTAAATGCTACCATGGTATCAAAATATCACAACACATAGCATTGTGGAAAGCGAACTGGAGCCTTTTTAAAAACAATGACACATTGTAGACTACGTCCACACATACACGGGTATTTCTGAAAACTGAGATTTTTCGTTTTTTTTTAAAATCCCATTCACACCTCAACACCAAAAACGAAGGAAAATGCTGCCAGGAGCATGCCAAAGCAACAGGTGGCGCTATATTCCTAACCGTGTAGAAATGTTGGCCAATCAGATGTCTAGACGCCTGGGCGGGAAAGAGTAAACAAAGATGGCGGCGCAAAGAAGCAGAACCGAGTACTATGTGTGGAGGGACCGTAACTGTCTGTGTATGTAAGCATTTAAACACTACAGAGAGTAAAATTAACAGTATTTTGTCTAAGTCCGCCATTGTAGAAATTAATTTCACCGAAACAATAACTTGGCGCACAGTGTGACGTCAAAAAAGGCGCACACCTTTGACCCTGCGTTTTCTCCGTTTTCCTTGTCCATAGTAAACGCAAAAACGGAGTTCTTGAAAATCTCCACCCAGGCAGGAATTTTTAAAACTCTCCGTTTTCAGTGGACGAAAGGTACAAACGCATAGATAAATCTACGTTTTCAAAAATACCCATACATGTGGACATAGCCTAGTCAAGTGATGCAATCATGTGATAAATTGTGACAGCCCCGTTAAAGATTAATATCAGTTTGTACATCCTCCAGATAGCTTTTCTTCAAATTCTTTAATTCTCAATCGCTTTTGTAACTTTGTACTTTTGTATTACTTGCAGCAACAACTCCACCTCATTGTTAGTCCATTTAAAAAACTAGTCGCTTTTCCTTTTCATTTTGCTGCATGTTTCAAAGAGCCGGAAAGTAAATAAACGGCAGACAGAAATGAGGCAGGTCGAGTCACCTTGCGTTTCACGCATGCGCAGTGCTGGAACAACTCTGTCAAAACGGTAGTTTGGACACGAGCATTTTCAGACAAAAACACCTTTTTCAAATTGATCCGGCCTAGTGTGACGTAAGATCACAGGCCGTTCCAATGACGTCACCAATCACCACACTTCAAAGCACAAAGCCTGCGTTGTCACAGTAACGCATTCTGCGATAGGAGGTCATATATAGGAGTGAACTTGACTCTCACACAGCCTTAACTGTCTGTCTGTCCTCATGTCTGCAGTGCTGCTGTCTCCTGTCACCCTGCATGTTTCTAAGGTTAGTTTTCTCCATATTTATATTGTTCTTGTAGTTTTTGTCCTCTGGTTTTTGTCCTTGAGGTTTGAATATATGTGTGTGTGTGTGTGTGTGTGTGTGTGTAAATATATATATATATATATATATATGTATATGTTTTTTGTCCACAGATGAGGTTTGAAGTGTCTGTGTGGTGCAGCTGGTCTGGTCTGTCTCTGTACAGTCGAGGCTGCACCCACCCATAAAACGGTGGAGGCTCACCAGGACATGCACACCTCACAAGTTCCCGGCTCTCTCGACTCGGTTGAAGACGGGTTTCTTGGAGAAGGGGAGGGCAGTGAGGCACAGTCCCCCGTCCCCACTTTCTTGCACTGAGGTCTGTTTGTTGCAAATATTTTTCACTTTGTTGAATTCTCCCAATTCTTTGAATCTTTGGGCTGAAGGAAGGACAATACTCGGTGTATCAATGCTCAATCAACAATCATTTATTTCCATACAATTCAACAATAAGAGCATTACAACGTCCGGACGGGAGAGATGCTACCAGAGGGTCAGGCACATGTCTCAGAATGGTGACGGGTTGCTCAGCTTTTTATAGTCTCTAGTGGCCCCCAGCTAGTCGTAAAAGCCAAAACATCACATTTTTTCTCTGTTACAGCGCCTAAGTTATGACCTCGGCAGTTGTTTCTCTGCTTTCTGTAAGGTGGGGGTGTGGAATGTGGTCTGTCTATCTCCCCTGTCTTTAGACACAGAGTCTCCTGCTTACAACCTTCTCTTCATGATTCAACAATTAAGCATGTCAAGAAAACAGTGTAACACATTCCCAGCAGATCAAGGATACAGAGTGATGCACATTTATCTAATGAACTAATATGTGAATATGTTCTGTTAACTCAAAAGTATAATGAGAACTAAACTACATACAGCTCACACACTCTATATTAAAGGGTATAATGTGATCTACAGCAGTATTCTAATTCAACTACTTTGATTACATATATAAGGTAACATATAATAACAGAATAATCTAATAACTTGTTTTTATGTCTTATCATGTTTATATGTGTATTTATGTCTTGTATTGCTGGTAAGTAACTTTCTTGCACTGAGGTCTGTTTGTTGCAAATATCTTTCACTTGTTTTTATGTCTTGTAATGTTTATGTGTGTATTTATGTCTTGTATTGCTGGTAAGTAACTTTCTTGCACTGAGGTCTGTTTGTTGCAAATATCTTTGACTTGTTTTTATGTCTTATCATGTTTATATGTGTATTTATGTCTTGTAATGTTTATATGTGTACTTATGTCTTGTATTGCAGGTAAGTAACTTTCTTGCACTGAGTTTTTTTTGTTGCAAATATCTTTGATTTGTTTTTATGTCTTGTAATGTTTATATGTGTATTTATGTCTTGTATAGCTGGTAAGTAACTTTCTTGCACTGAGGTCTGTTTGTTGCAAATATTTTTCACTTGTTTTTATGTCTTGTAATGTTTATATGTGTATTTATGTCTTGTATTGCTGGTAAGTAACTTTCTTGCACTGAGGTCTGTTTGTTGCAAATATCTTTGACTTGTTTTTATGTCTTGTAATGTTTATATGTGTATTTATATCTTGTATTGCTGGTAAGTAACTTTCTTGCACTGAGGTCTGTTTGTTGCAAATATCTTTGACTTGTTTTTATGTCTTATCATGTTTATATGTGTATTTATGTCTTGTATTGCTGGTAAGTAACTTTATTGCACTGAGGTCTGTTTGTTGCAAATATCTTTGACTTGTTTTTATGTCTTATCATGTTTATATGTGTATTTATGTCTTGTATTGCTGGTAAGTAACTTTATTGCACTGAGGTCTTTTTGTTGCAAATATCTTTGACTTGTTTTTATGTCTTATCATGTTTATATGTGTATTTATGTCTTGTATTGCTGGTAAGTAACTTTATTGCACTGAGTTTTGTTTGTTGCAAATATCTTTGACTTGTTTTTATGTCTTGTATTGCTGGTAAGTAACTTTCTTGCACTGAGTTTTTTTTGTTGCAAATATCTTTGATTTGTTTTTATGTCTTATCATGTTTATATGTGTATTTATGTCTTGTATTGCTGGTAAGTAACTTTATTGCACTGAGGTCTGTTTGTTGCAAATATCTTTGACTTGTTTTTATGTCTTGTAATCTTTATGTGTGTATTTATGTCTTGTATTGCTGGTAAGTAACTTTCTTGCGCTGAGTTTTGTTTGTTGCAAATATCTTTGATTTATTTTTATGTCTTGTAATCTTTATGTGTGTATTTATGTCTTGTATTGCTGGTAAGTAACTTTCTTGCACTGAGGTCTGTTTGTTGCAAATATCTTTGACTTGTTTTTATGTCTTATCATGTTTATATGTGTATTTATGTCTTGTATTGCTGGTAAGTAACTTTATTGCACTGAGGTCTGTTTGTTGCAAATATCTTTGACTTGTTTTTATGTCTTGTAATCTTTATGTGTGTATTTATGTCTTGTATTGCTGGTAAGTAACTTTCTTGCACTGAGGTCTGTTTGTTGCAAATATCTTTGACTTGTTTTTATGTCTTGTAATGTTTATGTGTGTATTTATGTCTTGTATTGCTGGTAAGTAACTTTCTTGCACTGAGTTTTGTTTGTTGCAAATATCTTTGACTTGTTTTTATGTCTTATCATGTTTATATGTGTATTTATGTCTTGTATTGCTGGTAAGTAACTTTCTTGCACTGAGGTCTGTTTGTTGCAAATATCTTTGACTTGTTTTTATGTCTTGTAATGTTTATGTGTGTATTTATGTCTTGTATTGCTGGTAAGTAACGTTCTTGCACTGAGGTCTGTTTGTTGCAAATATCTTTGACTTGTTTTTATGTCTTATCATGTTTATATGTGTATTTATGTCTTGTATTGCAGGTAAGTAACTTTCTTGCACTGAGTTTTTTTTGTTGCAAATATCTTTGATTTGTTCTTATGTCTTGTAATGTTTATATGTGTATTTATGTCTTGTATTGCTGGTAAGAAACTTTCTTGCACTGAGCTCTATTTGTTGCAAATATCTTTGACTTGTTTTTATGTCTTGTAATGTTTATGTGTGTATTTATGTCTTCAATTGCTGTTAAGTAACTTTCTTGCACTGAGGTCTGTTTATTGCAAATATCTTTGACCTGTTTTTATGTCTTGTAATGTTTATGTGTGTATTTTTGTCTTATATTGCTGGTAAGTAACTTTCTTGCACTGAGGTCTGTTTATTGCGAATATCTTTGAGTTGTTTTTATGTCTTTTAATGTTTATGTGTGTATGTATGTCTTCAATTGCTGTTAAGTAACTTTCTTGCACTGAGGTCTGTTTGTTGCAAATATCTTTGACCTGTTTTTATGTCTTATAATGTTTATATTTGTACTTATGTGTTGCATTGCTGGTAAGTAACTTTCTTGCACTGAGGTCTGTTTGTTGCAAATATCTTTGACTTGTTTTTATGTCTTCTAATGTTTATGTGTGTATTTATGTCTTGTAATGATTATGTGTGTATGTATGTCTTGCATTGCTGGTAAGTAACTTTCTTGCACTGAGGTCTGTTTATTGCAAATATCTTTGACCTGTTTTTATGTCTTGTAATGTTTATGTGTGTATTTATGTCTTGTATTGCTGGTAAGTAACTTTCTTGCACTGAGGTCTGTTTATTGCAAATATCTTTGACCTGTTTTTATGTCTTGTAATGTTTATGTGTGTATTTATGTCTTGTATTGCTGGTAAGTAACTTTCTTGCACTGAGGTCTGTTTATTGCAAATATCTTTGACCTGTTTTTATGTCTTGTAATGTTTATGTGTGTATTTATGTCTTGTATTGCTGGTAAGTAACTTTCTTGCACTGAGGTCTGTTTATTGCAAATATCTTTGACCTGTTTTTATGTCTTGTAATGTTTATGTGTGTATTTATGTCTTGTATTGCTGGTAAGTAACTTTCTTGCACTGAGGTCTGTTTATTGCAAATATCTTTGACCTGTTTTTATGTCTTGTAATGTTTATGTGTGTATTTATGTCTTGCATTGCTGGTAAGTAACTTTCTTGCACTGAGGTCTGTTTATTGCAAATATCTTTGACCTGTTTTTATGTCTTGTAATGTTTATGTGTGTATTTATGTCTTGTATTGCTGGTAAGTAACTTTCTTGCACTGAGGTCTGTTTATTGCAAATATCTTTGACCTGTTTTTATGTCTTGTAATGTTTATGTGTGTATTTATGTCTTGTATTGCTGGTAAGTAACTTTCTTGCACTGAGGTCTGTTTATTGCAAATATCTTTGACTTGTTTTTATGTCTTTTAATGTTTATGTGTGTATGTATGTCTTCAATTGCTCTTAAGTAAATTTCTTGCACTGAGGTCTGTTTATTGCAAATATCTTTGACCTGTTTTTATGTCTTATAATGTTTATATTTGTACTTATGTCTTGTATTGCTGGTAAGTAACTTTCTTGCACTGAGGTCTGTTTGTTGCAAATATCTTTGACTTGTTTTTATGTCTTATAATGTTTATGTGTGTATTTATGTCTTGTATTGCTGGTAAGTAACTTTATTGCACTGAGTTTTGTTTGTTGCAAATATCTTTGACTTGTTTTTATGTCTTGTAATCTTTATGTGTGTATTTATGTCTTGTATTGCTGGTAAGTAACTTTCTTGCACTGAGGTCTGTTTGTTGCAAATATCTTTGACTTGTTTTTATGTCTTATCATGTTTATATGTGTATTTATGTCTTGTATTGCTGGTAAGTAACTTTATTGCGCTGAGGTCTGTTTGTTGCAAATATCTTTGACTTGTTTTTATGTCTTGTAATCTTTATGTGTGTATTTATGTCTTGTATTGCTGGTAAGTAACTTTCTTGCACTGAGGTCTGTTTGTTGCAAATATCTTTGACTTGTTTTTATGTCTTGTAATGTTTATGTGTGTATTTATGTCTTGTATTGCTGGTAAGTAACGTTCTTGCACTGAGGTCTGTTTGTTGCAAATATCTTTGACTTGTTTTTATGTCTTATCATGTTTATATGTGTATTTATGTCTTGTATTGCAGGTAAGTAACTTTCTTGCACTGAGTTTTTTTTGTTGCAAATATCTTTGATTTGTTCTTATGTCTTGTAATGTTTATATGTGTATTTATGTCTTGTATTGCTGGTAAGAAACTTTCTTGCACTGAGCTCTATTTGTTGCAAATATCTTTGACCTGTTTTTATGTCTTGTAATGTTTATGTGTGTATTTATGTCTTCAATTGCTGTTAAGTAACTTTCTTGCACTGAGGTCTGTTTATTGCAAATATCTTTGACCTGTTTTTATGTCTTGTAATGTTTATGTGTGTATTTTTGTCTTATATTGCTGGTAAGTAACTTTCTTGCACTGAGGTCTGTTTATTGCGAATATCTTTGACTTGTTTTTATGTCTTGTAATGTTTATGTGTGTATTTATGTCTTGTAATGTTTATGTCTGTATGTATGTCTTCAATTGCTGTTAAGTAACTTTCTTGCACTGAGGTCTGTTTGTTGCAAATATCTTTGACCTGTTTTTATGTCTTATAATGTTTATATTTGTACTTATGTGTTGCATTGCTGGTAAGTAACTTTCTTGCACTGAGGTCTGTTTGTTGCAAATATCTTTGACTTGTTTTTATGTCTTCTAATGTTTATGTGTGTATTTATGTCTTGTAATGATTATGTGTGTATGTATTTCTTGCATTGCTGGTAAGTAACTTTCTTGCACTGAGGTCTGTTTGTTGCAAATATCTTTGACCTGTTTTTATGTCTTGTAATGTTTATGTGTGTATTTATGTCTTGTATTGCTGGTAAGTAACTTTCTTGCACTGAGGTCTGTTTGTTGCAAATATCTTTGACTTGTTTTTATGTCTTATCATGTTTATATGTGTATTTATGTCTTGTATTGCTGGTAAGTAACTTTATTGCACTGAGGACTGTTTGTTGCAAATATCTTTGACTTGTTTTTATGTCTTATCATGTTTATATGTGTATTTATGTCTTGTATTGCTGGTAAGTAACTTTATTGCACTGAGGACTGTTTGTTGCAAATATCTTTGACTTGCTTTTATGTCTTATAATGTTTATGTGTGTATTTATGTCTTCAATTGCTGTTAAGTAACTTTCTTGCACTGAGGTCTGTTTATTGCAAATATCTTTGACCTGTTTTTATGTCTTGTAATGTTTATGTGTGTATGTATGTCTTCAATTGCTCTTAAGTAAATTTCTTGCACTGAGGTCTGTTTATTGCAAATATCTTTTACCTGTTTTTATGTCTTATAATGTTTATATTTGTACTTATGTCTTGTATTGCTGGTAAGTAACTTTCTTGCACTGAGGTCTGTTTGTTGCAAATATCTTTGACTTGTTTTTATGTCTTATAATGTTTATGTCTGTATGTATGTCTTCAATTGCTGTTAAGTAACTTTCTTGCACTGAGGTCTGTTTGTTGCAAATATCTTTGACCTGTTTTTATGTCTTATAATGTTTATATTTGTACTTATGTCTTGTATTGCTGCTAAGTAACTTTCTTGCACTGAGGTCTGTTTATTGCAAATATCTTTGACCTGTTTTTATGTCTTATAATGTTTATATTTGTACTTATGTGTTGCATTGCTGGTAAGTAACTTTCTTGCACTGAGGTCTGTTTGTTGCAAATATCTTTGACTTGTTTTTATGTCTTGTAATGTTTATGTGTGTATTTATGTCTTGTATTGCTGGTAAGTAACTTTCTTGCACTGAGGTCTGTTTATTGCAAATATCTTTGACCTGTTTTTATGTCTTGTAATGTTTATGTGTGTATTTATGTCTTGTATTGCTGGTAAGTAACTTTCTTGCACTGAGGTCTGTTTGTTGCAAATATCTTTGACTTGTTTTTATGTCTTTTAATGTTTATGTGTGTATGTATGTCTTCAATTGCTCTTAAGTAACTTTCTTGCACTGAGGTCTGTTTATTGCAAATATCTTTGACCTGTTTTTATGTCTTATAATGTTTATGTGTGTATTTATGTCTTGTATTGCTGGTAAGTAACTTTATTGCACTGAGTTTTGTTTGTTGCAAATATCTTTGACTTGTTTTTATGTCTTGTAATCTTTATGTGTGTATTTATGTCTTGTATTGCTGGTAAGTAACTTTATTGCACTGAGGTCTGTTTGTTGCAAATATCTTTGACTTGTTTTTATGTCTTGTAATCTTTATGTGTGTATTTATGTCTTGTATTGCTGGTAAGTAACTTTCTTGCACTGAGTTTTGTTTGTTGCAAATATCTTTGATTTGTTTTTATGTCTTGTAATCTTTATGTGTGTATTTATGTCTTGTATTGCTGGTAAGTAACTTTCTTGCACTGAGTTTTGTTTGTTGCAAATATCTTTGACTTGTTTTTATGTCTTGTAATGTTTATGTGTGTATTTATGTCTTGTATTGCTGGTAAGTAACTTTCTTGCACTGAGGTCTGTTTGTTGCAAATATCTTTGACTTTTTTTTATGTCTTATCATGTTTATATGTGTATTTATGTCTTGTATTGCTGGTAAGTAACTTTATTGCACTGAGGTCTGTTTATTGCGAATATCTTTGAGTTGTTTTTATGTCTTATAATGTTTATGTGTGTATTTATGTCTGGTATTGCTGTTAAATGTGTATTTATGTCTTGTATTGCTGGTAAGTAACTTTCTTGCACTGAGGTCTGTTTATTGCGAATATCTTTGAGTTGTTTTTATGTCTTATAATGTTTATGTGTGTATTTATGTCTTCAATTGCTGTTAAGTAACTTTCTTGCACTGAGGTCTGTTTGTTGCAAATATCTTTGACCTGTTTTTATGTCTTATAATGTTTATATTTGTACTTATGTGTTGCATTGCTGGTAAGTAACTTTCTTGCACTGAGGACTGTTTGTTGCAAATATCTTTGACTTGCTTTTATGTCTTATAATGTTTATGTGTGTATGTATGTCTTCAATTGCTGTTAAGTAACTTTCTTGCACTGAGGTCTGTTTGTTGCAAATATCTTTGACTTGCTTTTATGTTTTATAATGTTTATGTGTGTATTTATGTCTTGTATTGCTGGTAAGTAACTTTCTTGCACTGAGGTCTGTTTGTTGGAAATATCTTTGACTTGCTTTTATGTCTTATAATGTTTATGTGTGTATTTATGTCTTGTATTGCTGGTAAGTAACTTTCTTGCACTGAGGTCTGTTTATTGCGAATATCTTTGAGTTGTTTTTATGTCTTATAATGTTTATGTGTGTATTTATGTCTTCAATTGCTGTTAAGTAACTTTCTTGCACTGAGGTCTGTTTGTTGCAAATATCTTTGACTTGTTTTTATGTCTTCTAATGTTTATGTGTGTATTTATGTCTTGTAATGATTATGTGTGTATGTATGTCTTGTATTGCTGGTAAGTAACTTTCTTGCACTGAGGTCTGTTTATTGCAAATACCTTTGACCTGTTTTTATGTCTTGTAATGTTTATGTGTGTATTTATGTCTTGTATTGCTGGTAAGTAACTTTCTTGCACTGAGGTCTGTTTGTTGCAAATATCTTTGACTTGCTTTTATGTTTTATAATGTTTATGTGTCTATTTATGTCTTGTATTGCTGGTAAGTAACTTTCTTGCACTGAGGTCTGTTTATTGCAAATATCTTTGACCTGTTTTTATGTCTTATAATGTTTATATTTGTACTTATGTCTTGTATTGCTGGTAAGTAACTTTCTTGCACTGAGGTCTGTTTATTGCGAATATCTTTGAGTTGTTTTTATGTCTTATAATGTTTATGTCTGTATGTATGTCTTCAATTGCTCTTAAGTAACTTTCTTGCACTGAGGTCTGTTTGTTGCAAATATCTTTGACTTGTTTTTATGTCTTCTAATGTTTATGTCTGTATTTATGTCTTGTAATGATTATGTGTGTATGTATGTCTTGTATTGCTGGTAAGTAACTTTCTTGCACTGAGGTCTGTTTATTGCAAATATCTTTGACCTGTTTTTATATCTTGTAATGTTTATGTGTGTATTTATGTCTTGTATTGCTGGTAAGTAACTTTCTTGCACTGAGGTCTGTTTGTTGCAAATATCTTTGACTTGCTTTTATGTTTTATAATGTTTATGTGTGTATTTATGTCTTGTATTGCTGGTAAGTAACTTTCTTGCACTGAGGTCTGTTTATTGCAAATATCTTTGACCTGTTTTTATGTCTTATAATGTTTATATTTGTACTTATGTCTTGCATTGCTGGTAAGTAACTTTCTTGCACTGAGGTCTGTTTGTTGCAAATATCTTTGACTTGTTTTTATGTCTTATAATGTTTATGTCTGTATGTATGTCTTCAATTGCTGTTAAGTAACTTTCTTGCACTGAGGTCTGTTTATTGCAAATATCTTTGACCTGTTTTTATGTCTTGTAATGTTTATGTGTGTATTTATGTCTTGTATTGCTGGTAAGTAACTTTCTTGCACTGAGTTTTGTTTGTTGCAAATATCTTTGACTTGTTTTTATGTCTTGTAATCTTTATGTGTGTATTTATGTCTTGTATTGCTGGTAAGTAACTTTCTTGCACTGAGGTCTGTTTGTTGCAAATATCTTTGACTTGTTTTTATGTCTTATCATGTTTATATGTGTATTTATGTCTTGTATTGCTGGTAAGTAACTTTATTGCACTGAGGTCTGTTTGTTGCAAATATCTTTGACTTGTTTTTATGTCTTGTAATCTTTATGTGTGTATTTATGTCTTGTATTGCTGGTAAGTAACTTTATTGCACTGAGGTCTGTTTGTTGCAAATATCTTTGACTTGTTTTTATGTCTTGTAATCTTTATGTGTGTATTTATGTCTTGTATTGCTGGTAAGTAACTTTCTTGCACTGAGTTTTGTTTGTTGCAAATATCTTTGATTTGTTTTTATGTCTTGTAATCTTTATGTGTGTATTTATGTCTTGTATTGCTGGTAAGTAACTTTCTTGCACTGAGTTTTGTTTGTTGCAAATATCTTTGACTTGTTTTTATGTCTTGTAATGTTTATGTGTGTATTTATGTCTTGTATTGCTGGTAAGTAACTTTCTTGCACTGAGGTCTGTTTGTTGCAAATATCTTTGACTTGTTTTTATGTCTTATCATGTTTATATGTGTATTTATGTCTTGTATTGCTGGTAAGTAACTTTATTGCACTGAGGACTGTTTGTTGCAAATATCTTTGACTTGCTTTTATGTCTTATAATGTTTATGTGTGTATTTATGTCTTCAATTGCTGTTAAGTAACTTTCTTGCACTGAGGTCTGTTTGTTGCAAATATCTTTGACTTGCTTTTATGTTTTATAATGTTTATGTGTGTATTTATGTCTTGTATTGCTGGTAAGTAACTTTCTTGCACTGAGGTCTGTTTGTTGGAAATATCTTTGACTTGCTTTTATGTCTTATAATGTTTATGTGTGTATTTATGTCTGGTATTGCTGTTAAATGTGTATTTATGTCTTGTATTGCTGGTAAGTAACTTTCTTGCACTGAGGTCTGTTTATTGCGAATATCTTTGAGTTGTTTTTATGTCTTATAATGTTTATGTGTGTATTTATGTCTTCAATTGCTGTTAAGTAACTTTCTTGCACTGAGGTCTGTTTGTTGCAAATATCTTTGACTTGCTTTTATGTTTTATAATGTTTATGTGTGTATTTATGTCTTGTATTGCTGGTAAGTAACTTTCTTGCACTGAGGTCTGTTTGTTGGAAATATCTTTGACTTGCTTTTATGTCTTATAATGTTTATGTGTGTATTTATGTCTTGTATTGCTGGTAAGTAACTTTCTTGCACTGAGGTCTGTTTATTGCGAATATCTTTGAGTTGTTTTTATGTCTTATAATGTTTATGTGTGTATTTATGTCTTCAATTGCTGTTAAGTAACTTTCTTGCACTGAGGTCTGTTTGTTGCAAATATCTTTGACTTGTTTTTATGTCTTCTAATGTTTATGTGTGTATTTATGTCTTGTAATGATTATGTGTGTATGTATGTCTTGTATTGCTGGTAAGTAACTTTCTTGCACTGAGGTCTGTTTATTGCAAATATCTTTGACCTGTTTTTATGTCTTGTAATGTTTATGTGTGTATTTATGTCTTGTATTGCTGGTAAGTAACTTTCTTGCACTGAGGTCTGTTTGTTGCAAATATCTTTGACTTGCTTTTATGTTTTATAATGTTTATGTGTCTATTTATGTCTTGTATTGCTGGTAAGTAACTTTCTTGCACTGAGGTCTGTTTATTGCAAATACCTTTGACATGTTTTTATGTCTTGTAATGTTTATGTGTGTATTTATGTCTTGTATTGCTGGTAAGTAACTTTCTTGCACTGAGGTCTGTTTGTTGCAAATATCTTTGACTTGCTTTTATGTTTTATAATGTTTATGTGTCTATTTATGTCTTGTATTGCTGGTAAGTAACTTTCTTGCACTGAGGTCTGTTTATTGCAAATACCTTTGACATGTTTTTATGTCTTGTAATGTTTATGTGTGTATTTATGTCTTGTATTGCTGGTAAGTAACTTTCTTGCACTGAGGTCTGTTTATTGCGAATATCTTTGAGTTGTTTTTATGTCTTTTAATGTTTATGTCTGTATGTATGTCTTCAATTGCTGTTAAGTAACTTTCTTGCACTGAGGTCTGTTTGTTGCAAATATCTTTGAGTTGTTTTTATGTCTTTTAATGTTTATGTCTGTATGTATGTCTTCAATTGCTCTTAAGTAACTTTCTTGCACTGAGGTCTGTTTGTTGCAAATATCTTTGACCTGTTTTTATGTCTTATAATGTTTATATTTGTACTTATGTGTTGCATTGCTGGTAAGTAACTTTCTTGCACTGAGGTCTGTTTGTTGCAAATATCTTTGACTTGTTTTTATGTCTTCTAATGTTTATGTGTGTATTTATGTCTTGTAATGATTATGTGTGTATGTATGTCTTGTATTGCTGGTAAGTAACTTTCTTGCACTGAGGTCTGTTTATTGCAAATATCTTTGACCTGTTTTTATATCTTGTAATGTTTATGTGTGTATTTATGTCTTGTATTGCTGGTAAGTAACTTTCTTGCACTGAGGTCTGTTTATTGCAAATATCTTTGACCTGTTTTTATGTCTTGTAATGTTTATGTGTGTATTTATGTCTTGTATTGCTGGTAAGTAACTTTCTTGCACTGAGGTCTGTTTGTTGCAAATATCTTTGACTTGCTTTTATGTTTTATAATGTTTATGTGTGTATTTATGTCTTGTATTGCTGGTAAGTAACTTTCTTGCACTGAGGTCTGTTTATTGCAAATATCTTTGACCTGTTTTTATGTCTTGTAATGTTTATGTGTGTATGTATGTCTTCAATTGCTCTTAAGTAAATTTCTTGCACTGAGGTCTGTTTATTGCAAATATCTTTGACCTGTTTTTATGTCTTATAATGTTTATATTTGTACTTATGTCTTGTATTGCTGGTAAGTAACTTTCTTGCACTGAGGTCTGTTTGTTGCAAATATCTTTGACTTGTTTTTATGTCTTATAATGTTTATGTCTGTATGTATGTCTTCAATTGCTGTTAAGTAACTTTCTTGCACTGAGGTCTGTTTGTTGCAAATATCTTTGACCTGTTTTTATGTCTTATAATGTTTATATTTGTACTTATGTGTTGCATTGCTGGTAAGTAACTTTCTTGCACTGAGGTCTGTTTGTTGCAAATATCTTTGACCTGTTTTTATGTCTTTTAATGTTTATGTCTGTATGTATGTCTTCAATTGCTCTTAAGTAACTTTCTTGCACTGAGGTCTGTTTGTTGCAAATATCTTTGACCTGTTTTTATGTCTTATAATGTTTATATTTGTACTTATGTGTTGCATTGCTGGTAAGTAACTTTCTTGCACTGAGGTCTGTTTGTTGCAAATATCTTTGACTTGTTTTTATGTCTTCTAATGTTTATGTGTGTATTTATGTCTTGTAATGATTATGTGTGTATGTATGTCTTGTATTGCTGGTAAGTAACTTTCTTGCACTGAGGTCTGTTTATTGCAAATATCTTTGACCTGTTTTTATATCTTGTAATGTTTATGTGTGTATTTATGTCTTGTATTGCTGGTAAGTAACTTTCTTGCACTGAGGTCTGTTTGTTGCAAATATCTTTGACTTGCTTTTATGTTTTATAATGTTTATGTGTGTATTTATGTCTTGTATTGCTGGTAAGTAACTTTCTTGCACTGAGGTCTGTTTATTGCAAATATCTTTGACCTGTTTTTATGTCTTGTAATGTTTATGTGTGTATGTATGTCTTCAATTGCTCTTAAGTAAATTTCTTGCACTGAGGTCTGTTTATTGCAAATATCTTTGACCTGTTTTTATGTCTTATAATGTTTATATTTGTACTTATGTCTTGTATTGCTGGTAAGTAACTTTCTTGCACTGAGGTCTGTTTATTGCAAATATCTTTGACCTGTTTTTATGTCTTATAATGTTTATATTTGTACTTATGTCTTGTATTGCTGGTAAGTAACTTTCTTGCACTGAGGTCTGTTTATTGCAAATATCTTTGACCTGTTTTTATGTCTTGTAATGTTTATGGGTGTATTTATGTCTTGTATTGCTGGTAAGTAACTTTCTTGCACTGAGGTCTGTTTGTTGCAAATATCTTTGACTTGCTTTTATGTTTTATAATGTTTATGTGTGTATTTATGTCTTGTATTGCTGGTAAGTAACTTTCTTGCACTGAGGTCTGTTTATTGCAAATATCTTTGACCTGTTTTTATGTCTTGTAATGTTTATGTGTGTATGTATGTCTTCAATTGCTCTTAAGTAAATTTCTTGCACTGAGGTCTGTTTATTGCAAATATCTTTGACCTGTTTTTATGTCTTATAATGTTTATATTTGTACTTATGTCTTGTATTGCTGGTAAGTAACTTTCTTGCACTGAGGTCTGTTTGTTGCAAATATCTTTGACTTGTTTTTATGTCTTATAATGTTTATGTCTGTATGTATGTCTTCAATTGCTGTTAAGTAACTTTCTTGCACTTAGGTCTGTTTGTTGCAAATATCTTTGACCTGTTTTTATGTCTTATAATGTTTATATTTGTACGTATGTGTTGCATTGCTGGTAAGTAACTTTCTTGCACTGAGGACTGTTTGTTGCAAATATCTTTGACTTGCTTTTATGTCTTATAATGTTTATGTGTGTATTTATGTCTGGTATTGCTGTTAAATGTGTATTTATGTCTTGTATTGCTGGTAAGTAACTTTCTTGCACTGAGGTCTGTTTATTGCGAATATCTTTGAGTTGTTTTTATGTCTTATAATGTTTATGTGTGTATGTATGTCTTCAATTGCTGTTAAGTAACTTTCTTGCACTGAGGTCTGTTTGTTGCAAATAACTTTGAGTTGTTTTTATGTCTTTTAATGTTTATGTCTGTATGTATGTCTTCAATTGCTCTTAAGTAACTTTCTTGCACTGAGGTCTGTTTGTTGCAAATATCTTTCACTTGTTTTTATGTCTTATAATGTTTATGTCTGTATGTATGTCTTCAATTGCTCTTAAGTAACTTTCTTGCACTGAGGTCTGTTTGTTGCAAATATCTTTGACCTGTTTTTATGTCTTATAATGTTTATATTTGTACTTATGTGTTGCATTGCTGGTAAGTAACTTTCTTGCACTGAGGTCTGTTTGTTGCAAATATTTTTGACTTGTTTTTATGTCTTCTAATGTTTATGTCTGTATGTATGTCTTCAATTGCTGTTAAGTAACTTTTTTGCACTGAGGTCTGTTTGTTGCAAATATCTTTGACTTGTTTTTATGTCTTGTAATGTTTATGTCTGTATGTATGTCTTCAATTGCTGTTAAGTAACTTTCTTGCACTGAGGTCTGTTTGTTGCAAATATCTTTGACCTGTTTTTATGTCTTATAATGTTTATATTTGTACTTATGTCTTGTATTGCTGCTAAGTAACTTTCTTGCACTGAGGTCTGTTTATTGCAAATATCTTTGACCTGTTTTTATGTCTTATAATGTTTATATTTGTACTTATGTGTTGCATTGCTGGTAAGTAACTTTCTTGCACTGAGGACTGTTTGTTGCAAATATCTTTGACTTGTTTTTATGTCTTCTAATGTTTATGTGTGTATTTATGTCTTGTAATGATTATGTGTGTATGTATGTCTTGTATTGCTGGTAAGTAACTTTCTTGCACTGAGGTCTGTTTGTTGCAAATATCTTTGACTTGCTTTTATGTTTTATAATGTTTATGTGTGTATTTATGTCTTGTATTGCTGGTAAGTAACTTTCTTGCACTGAGGTCTGTTTATTGCAAATATCGTTGACCTGTTTTTATGTCTTGTAATGTTTATGTCTGTATTTATGTCTTGTATTGCTGGTAAGTAACTTTCTTGCACTGAGGTCTGTTTGTTGCAAATATCTTTGACCTGTTTTTATGTCTTATAATGTTTATGTCTGTATGTATGTCTTCAATTGCTGTTAAGTAACTTTCTTGCACTGAGGTCTGTTTGTTGCAAATATCTTTGACCTGTTTTTATGTCTTATAATGTTTATATTTGTACTTATGTCTTGTATTGCTGGTAAGTAACTTTCTTGCACTGAGGTCTGTTTGTTGCAAATATCTTTGACCTGTTTTTATGTCTTATAATGTTTATATTTGTACTTATGTCTTGTATTGCTGGTAAGTAACTTTCTTGCACTGAGGACTGTTTATTGCAAATATCTTTGACTTGCTTTTATGTTTTATAATGTTTATGTGTCTATTTATGTCTTGTATTGCTGGTAAGTAACTTTCTTGCACTGAGGTCTGTTTATTGCAAATATCTTTGACTTGCTTTTATGTCTTATAATGTTTTTGTGTGTATTTATGTCTTGTATTGCTGTTAAATGTGTATTTATGTCTTGTATTGCTGGTAAGTAACTTTCTTGCACTGAGGTCTGTTTATTGCAAATATCTTTGACCTGTTTTTATGTCTTATAATGTTTATGTCTGTATGTATGTCTTCAATTGCTGTTAAGTAACTTTCTTGCACTGAGATCTGTTTATTGCAAATATCTTTGACTTGTGTTTATGTCTTATAATGTTTATATTTGTACTTATGTGTTGCATTGCTGGTAAGTAACTTTCTTGCACTGAGGTCTGTTTGTTGCAAATATCTTTGACTTGCTTTTATGTTTTATAATGTTTATATGTGTATTTATGTCCTGTATTGCTGGTAAGTAACTTTCTTGCACTGAGGTCTGTTTGTTGCAAATATCTTTGACCTGTTTTTATGTCTTATAATGTTTATGTGTGTATTTATGTCTTGTAATGATTATGTGTGTATGTATGTCTTGTATTGCTGGTAAGTAACTTTCTTGCGCTGAGGTCTGTTTGTTGCAAATATCTTTGACCTGTTTTTATGTCTTATAATGTTTATGTCTGTATGTATGTCTTCAATTGCTGTTAAGTAACTTTCTTGCACTGAGGTCTGTTTGTTGCAAATATCTTTGACCTGTTTTTATGTCTTATAATGTTTATATTTGTACTTATGTCTTGTATTGCTGGTAAGTAACTTTCTTGCACTGAGGTCTGTTTATTGCAAATATCTTTGACCTGTTTTTATGTCTTATAATGTTTATATTTGTACTTATGTGTTGCATTGCTGGTAAGTAACTTTCTTGCACTGAGGACTGTTTGTTGCAAATATCTTTGACTTGCTTTTATGTTTTATAATGTTTATCTGTGTATTTATGTTTTGTATTGCTGTTAAGTAACTTTCTTGCACTGAGGTCTGTTTGTTGCAAATATCTTTGACCTGTTTTTATGTCTTGTAATTTTTTATGTGTGTATTTATGTCTTGTATTGCTGGTAAGTAACTTTCTTGCACTGAGGTCTGTTTGTTGCAAATATCTTTGACCTGTTTTTATGTCTTGTAATTTTTTATGTGTGTATTCATGTCTTGTATTGCTGGTAAGTAACTTTCTTGCACTGAGGTCTGTTTGTTGCAAATATCTTTGACCTGTTTTTATGTCTTATAATGTTTATGTGTGTATTTATGTCTTGTATTGCTGGTAAGTAACTTTCTTGCACTGAGGTCTGTTTATTGCGAAGATCTTTGAGTTGTTTTTATGTCTTTTAATGTTTATGTGTGTATGTATGTCTTCAATTGCTGTTAAGTAACTTTCTTGCACTGAGGTCTGTTTGTTGCAAATATCTTTGACCCGTTTTTATGTCTTATAATGTTTATGTCTGTATGTATGTCTTCAATTGCTGTTAAGTAACTTTCTTGCACTGAGGTCTGTTTGTTGCAAATATCTTTGACCCGTTTTTATGTCTTATAATGTTTATATTTGTACTTATGTGTTGCATTGCTGGTAAGTAACTTTCTTGCACTGAGGTCTGTTTGTTGCAAATATCTTTGACTTGTTTTTATGTCTTATAATGTTTATGTGTGTATTTATGTCTTGTAATGATTATGTGTGTATGTATGTCTTGGATTGCTGGTAAGTAACTTTCTTGCACTGAGGTCTGTTTATTGCAAATATCTTTGACCTGTTTTTATGTCTTATAATGTTTATATTTGTACTTATGTCTTGTATTGCTGGTAAGTAACTTTCTTGCACTTAGGTCTGTTTGTTGCAAATATCTTTGACTTGTTTTTATGTCTTATAATGTTTATGTCTGTATGTATGTCTTCAATTGCTGTTAAGTAACTTTCTTGCACTGAGGTCTGTTTGTTGCAAATATCTTTGACTTGTTTTTATGTCTTATAATGTTTATGTCTGTATGTATGTCTTCAATTGCTCTTAAGTAACTTTCTTGCACTGAGGTCTGTTTGTTGCAAATATCTTTGACCTGTTTTTATGTCTTATAATGTTTATATTTGTACTTATGTGTTGCATTGCTGGTAAGTAACTTTCTTGCACTGAGGTCTGTTTGTTGCAAATATCTTTGACTTGTTTTTATGTCTTCTAATGTTTATGTCTGTATGTATGTCTTCAATTGCTGTTAAGTAACTTTCTTGCACTGAGGTCTGTTTGTTGCAAATATCTTTGACCTGTTTTTATGTCTTATAATGTTTATATTTGTACTTATGTCTTGTATTGCTGCTAAGTAACTTTCTTGCACTGAGGTCTGTTTATTGCAAATATCTTTTACCTGTTTTTATGTCTTATAATGTTTATATTTGTACTTATGTGTTGCATTGCTGGTAAGTAACTTTCTTGCACTGAGGACTGTTTGTTGCAAATATCTTTGACTTGTTTTTATGTCTTCTAATGTTTATGTGTGTATTTATGTCTTGTAATGATTATGTGTGTATGAATGTCTTGTATTGCTGGTAAGTAACTTTCTTGCACTGAGGTCTGTTTGTTGCAAATATCTTTGACTTGCTTTTATGTTTTATAATGTTTATGTGTGTATTTATGTCTTGTATTGCTGGTAAGTAACTTTCTTGCACTGAGGTCTGTTTGTTGCAAATATCTTTGACCTGTTTTTATGTCTTATAATGTTTATGTCTGTATGTATGTCTTCAATTGCTGTTAAGTAACTTTCTTGCACTGAGGTCTGTTTGTTGCAAATATCTTTGACCTGTTTTTATGTCTTATAATGTTTATGTCTGTATGTATGTCTTCAATTGCTGTTAAGTAACTTTCTTGCACTGAGGTCTGTTTGTTGCAAATATCTTTGACCTGTTTTTATGTCTTATAATGTTTATATTTGTACTTATGTCTTGTATTGCTGGTAAGTAACTTTCTTGCACTGAGGTCTGTTTATTGCAAATATCTTTGACCTGTTTTTATGTCTTATAATGTTTATATTTGTACTTATGTCTTGTATTGCTGGTAAGTAACTTTCTTGCACTGAGGTCTGTTTGTTGCAAATATCTTTGACCTGTTTTTATGTCTTATAATGTTTATGTGTGTATTTATGTCTTGTATTGCTGGTAAGTAACTTTCTTGCACTGAGGTCTGTTTGTTGCAAATATCTTTGACCTGTTTTTATGTCTTATAATGTTTATATTTGTACTTATGTCTTGTATTGCTGGTAAGTAACTTTCTTGCACTGAGGTCTGTTTGTTGCAAATATCTTTGACCTGTTTTTATGTCTTATAATGTTTATATTTGTACTTATGTCTTGTATTGCTGGTAAGTAACTTTCTTGCACTGAGGTCTGTTTGTTGCAAATATCTTTGACTTGTTTTTATGTCTTATAATGTTTATGTCTGTATGTATGTCTTCAATTGCTGTTAAGTAACTTTCTTGCACTGAGGTCTGTTTGTTGCAAATATCTTTGACTTGTTTTTATGTCTTATAATGTTTATGTCTGTATGTATGTCTTCAATTGCTGTTAAGTAACTTTCTTGCACTGAGGTCTGTTTATTGCAAATATCTTTGACCTGTTTTTATGTCTTATAATGTTTATATTTGTACTTATGTGTTGCATTGCTGGTAAGTAACTTTCTTGCACTGAGGTCTGTTTGTTGCAAATATCTTTGACTTGTTTTTATGTCTTATAATGTTTATGTCTGTATGTATGTCTTCAATTGCTGGTAAGTAACTTTCTTGCACTGAGGTCTGTTTGTTGCAAATATCTTTGACTTGTTTTTATGTCTTTTAATGTTTATGTGTGTATGTATGTCTTCAATTGCTGGTAAGTAACTTTCTTGCACTGAGGTCTGTTTGTTGCAAATATCTTTGACCTGTTTTTATGTCTTATAATGTTTATGTGTGTATTTATGTCTTGTATTGCTGGTAAGTAACTTTCTTGCACTGAGGTCTGTTTGTTGCAAATATCTTTGACCTGTTTTTATGTCTTATAATGTTTATATTTGTACTTATGTCTTGTATTGCTGGTAAGTAACTTTCTTGCACTGAGGTCTGTTTGTTGCAAATATCTTTGACTTGTTTTTATGTCTTATAATGTTTATGTCTGTATGTATGTCTTCAATTGCTGTTAAGTAACTTTCTTGCACTGAGGTCTGTTTGTTGCAAATATCTTTGACTTGTTTTTATGTCTTATAATGTTTATGTCTGTATGTATGTCTTCAATTGCTGTTAAGTAACTTTCTTGCACTGAGGTCTGTTTATTGCAAATATCTTTGACCTGTTTTTATGTCTTATAATGTTTATATTTGTACTTATGTGTTGCATTGCTGGTAAGTAACTTTCTTGCACTGAGGTCTGTTTGTTGCAAATATCTTTGACTTGTTTTTATGTCTTATAATGTTTATGTCTGTATGTATGTCTTCAATTGCTGGTAAGTAACTTTCTTGCACTGAGGTCTGTTTGTTGCAAATATCTTTGACTTGTTTTTATGTCTTTTAATGTTTATGTGTGTATGTATGTCTTCAATTGCTGTTAAGTAACTTTCTTGCACTGAGGTCTGTTTGTTGCAAATATCTTTGACTTGCTTTTATGTTTTATAATGTTTATGTGTGTATTTATGTTTTGTATTGCTGGTAAGTAACTTTCTTGCACTGAGGTCTGTTTGTTGCAAATATCTTTGACTTGTTTTTATGTCTTATAATGTTTATGTCTGTATGTATGTCTTCAATTGCTGTTAAGTAACTTTCTTGCACTGAGGTCTGTTTGTTGCAAATATCTTTGACCTGTTTTTATGTCTTCTAATGTTTATATTTGTACTTATGTGTTGCATTGCTGGTAAGTAACTTTCTTGCACTGACGTCTGTTTGTTGCAAATATCTTTGACTTGTTTTTATGTCTTATAATGTTTATGTGTGTATTTATGTCTTGTAATGATTATGTGTGTATGTATGTCTTGGATTGCTGGTAAGTAACTTTCTTGCACTGAGGTCTGTTTATTGCAAATATCTTTGACCTGTTTTTATGTCTTATAATGTTTATATTTGTACTTATGTCTTGTATTGCTGGTAAGTAACTTTCTTGCACTGAGGTCTGTTTGTTGCAAATATCTTTGACTTGTTTTTATGTCTTATAATGTTTATATTTGTACTTATGTCTTGTATTGCTGGTAAGTAACTTTCTTGCACTTAGGTCTGTTTGTTGCAAATATCTTTGACCTGTTTTTATGTCTTATAATGTTTATATTTGTACTTATGTCTTGTATTGCTGGTAAGTAACTTTCTTGCACTGAGGTCTGTTTGTTGCAAATATCTTTGACTTGCTTTTATGTTTTATAATGTTTATGTGTGTATTTATGTCTTGTATTGCTGGTAAGTAACTTTCTTGCACTGACGTCTGTTTGTTGCAAATATCTTTGACCTGTTTTTATGTCTTGTAATGTTTATGTGTGTATTTATGTCTTGTATTGCTGGTAAGTAACTTTCTTGCACTGAGGTCTGTTTATTGCGAATATCTTTGACTTGTTTTTATGTCTTGTAATGTTTATGTGTGTATTTATGTCTTGTATTGCTGGTAAGTAACTTTCTTGCACTGAGGTCTGTTTGTTGCAAATATCTTTGACTTGTTTTTATGTCTTATAATGTTTATGTCTGTATGTATGTCTTCAATTGCTCTTAAGTAACTTTCTTGCACTGAGGTCTGTTTGTTGCAAATATCTTTGACCTGTTTTTATGTCTTATAATGTTTATATTTGTACTTATGTCTTGTATTGCTGGTAAGTAACTTTCTTGCACTGAGGTCTGTTTATTGCAAATATCTTTGACCTGTTTTTATGTCTTATAATGTTTATATTTGTACTTATGTCTTCAATTGCTGTTAAGTAACTTTCTTGCACTGAGGTCTGTTTGTTGCAAATATCTTTGACCTGTTTTTATGTCTTATAATGTTTATGTGTGTATTTATGTCTTGTATTGCTGGTAAGTAACTTTCTTGCACTGAGGTCTGTTTGTTGCAAATATCTTTGACCTGTTTTTATGTCTTATAATGTTTATATTTGTACTTATGTCTTGTATTGCTGGTAAGTAACTTTCTTGCACTGAGGTCTGTTTGTTGCAAATATCTTTGACCTGTTTTTATGTCTTATAATGTTTATATTTGTACTTATGTCTTGTATTGCTGGTAAGTAACTTTCTTGCACTGAGGTCTGTTTGTTGCAAATATCTTTGACTTGTTTTTATGTCTTATAATGTTTATGTCTGTATGTATGTCTTCAATTGCTGTTAAGTAACTTTCTTGCACTGAGGTCTGTTTGTTGCAAATATCTTTGACTTGTTTTTATGTCTTATAATGTTTATGTCTGTATGTATGTCTTCAATTGCTGTTAAGTAACTTTCTTGCACTGAGGTCTGTTTATTGCAAATATCTTTGACCTGTTTTTATGTCTTATAATGTTTATATTTGTACTTATGTGTTGCATTGCTGGTAAGTAACTTTCTTGCACTGAGGTCTGTTTGTTGCAAATATCTTTGACCTGTTTTTATGTCTTATAATGTTTATGTGTGTATTTATGTCTTGTATTGCTGGTAAGTAACTTTCTTGCACTGAGGTCTGTTTGTTGCAAATATCTTTGACCTGTTTTTATGTCTTATAATGTTTATATTTGTACTTATGTCTTGTATTGCTGGTAAGTAACTTTCTTGCACTGAGGTCTGTTTGTTGCAAATATCTTTGACCTGTTTTTATGTCTTATAATGTTTATATTTGTACTTATGTCTTGTATTGCTGGTAAGTAACTTTCTTGCACTGAGGTCTGTTTGTTGCAAATATCTTTGACTTGTTTTTATGTCTTATAATGTTTATGTCTGTATGTATGTCTTCAATTGCTGTTAAGTAACTTTCTTGCACTGAGGTCTGTTTGTTGCAAATATCTTTGACTTGTTTTTATGTCTTATAATGTTTATGTCTGTATGTATGTCTTCAATTGCTGTTAAGTAACTTTCTTGCACTGAGGTCTGTTTATTGCAAATATCTTTGACCTGTTTTTATGTCTTATAATGTTTATATTTGTACTTATGTGTTGCATTGCTGGTAAGTAACTTTCTTGCACTGAGGTCTGTTTGTTGCAAATATCTTTGACTTGTTTTTATGTCTTATAATGTTTATGTCTGTATGTATGTCTTCAATTGCTGGTAAGTAACTTTCTTGCACTGAGGTCTGTTTGTTGCAAATATCTTTGACTTGTTTTTATGTCTTTTAATGTTTATGTGTGTATGTATGTCTTCAATTGCTGGTAAGTAACTTTCTTGCACTGAGGTCTGTTTGTTGCAAATATCTTTGACCTGTTTTTATGTCTTATAATGTTTATGTGTGTATTTATGTCTTGTATTGCTGGTAAGTAACTTTCTTGCACTGAGGTCTGTTTGTTGCAAATATCTTTGACCTGTTTTTATGTCTTATAATGTTTATATTTGTACTTATGTCTTGTATTGCTGGTAAGTAACTTTCTTGCACTGAGGTCTGTTTGTTGCAAATATCTTTGACTTGTTTTTATGTCTTATAATGTTTATGTCTGTATGTATGTCTTCAATTGCTGTTAAGTAACTTTCTTGCACTGAGGTCTGTTTGTTGCAAATATCTTTGACTTGTTTTTATGTCTTATAATGTTTATGTCTGTATGTATGTCTTCAATTGCTGTTAAGTAACTTTCTTGCACTGAGGTCTGTTTATTGCAAATATCTTTGACCTGTTTTTATGTCTTATAATGTTTATATTTGTACTTATGTGTTGCATTGCTGGTAAGTAACTTTCTTGCACTGAGGTCTGTTTGTTGCAAATATCTTTGACTTGTTTTTATGTCTTATAATGTTTATGTCTGTATGTATGTCTTCAATTGCTGGTAAGTAACTTTCTTGCACTGAGGTCTGTTTGTTGCAAATATCTTTGACTTGTTTTTATGTCTTTTAATGTTTATGTGTGTATGTATGTCTTCAATTGCTGTTAAGTAACTTTCTTGCACTGAGGTCTGTTTGTTGCAAATATCTTTGACTTGCTTTTATGTTTTATAATGTTTATGTGTGTATTTATGTTTTGTATTGCTGGTAAGTAACTTTCTTGCACTGAGGTCTGTTTGTTGCAAATATCTTTGACTTGTTTTTATGTCTTATAATGTTTATGTCTGTATGTATGTCTTCAATTGCTGTTAAGTAACTTTCTTGCACTGAGGTCTGTTTGTTGCAAATATCTTTGACCTGTTTTTATGTCTTCTAATGTTTATATTTGTACTTATGTGTTGCATTGCTGGTAAGTAACTTTCTTGCACTGACGTCTGTTTGTTGCAAATATCTTTGACTTGTTTTTATGTCTTATAATGTTTATGTGTGTATTTATGTCTTGTAATGATTATGTGTGTATGTATGTCTTGGATTGCTGGTAAGTAACTTTCTTGCACTGAGGTCTGTTTATTGCAAATATCTTTGACCTGTTTTTATGTCTTATAATGTTTATATTTGTACTTATGTCTTGTATTGCTGGTAAGTAACTTTCTTGCACTGAGGTCTGTTTGTTGCAAATATCTTTGACTTGTTTTTATGTCTTATAATGTTTATATTTGTACTTATGTCTTGTATTGCTGGTAAGTAACTTTCTTGCACTTAGGTCTGTTTGTTGCAAATATCTTTGACCTGTTTTTATGTCTTATAATGTTTATATTTGTACTTATGTCTTGTATTGCTGGTAAGTAACTTTCTTGCACTGAGGTCTGTTTGTTGCAAATATCTTTGACTTGCTTTTATGTTTTATAATGTTTATGTGTGTATTTATGTCTTGTATTGCTGGTAAGTAACTTTCTTGCACTGACGTCTGTTTGTTGCAAATATCTTTGACCTGTTTTTATGTCTTGTAATGTTTATGTGTGTATTTATGTCTTGTATTGCTGGTAAGTAACTTTCTTGCACTGAGGTCTGTTTATTGCGAATATCTTTGACTTGTTTTTATGTCTTGTAATGTTTATGTGTGTATTTATGTCTTGTATTGCTGGTAAGTAACTTTCTTGCACTGACGTCTGTTTGTTGCAAACATCTTTGACCTGTTTTTATGTCTTGTAATGTTTATGTCTGTATGTATGTCTTCAATTGCTGTTAAGTAACTTTCTTGCACTGAGGTCTGTTTGTTGCAAATATCTTTGACCTGTTTTTATGTCTTGTAATTTTTTATCTGTGTATTTATGTCTTGTATTGCTGGTAAGTAACTTTCTTGCACTTAGGTCTGTTTGTTGCAAATATCTTTGACCTGTTTTTATGTCTTGTAATGTTTATGTCTGTATGTATGTCTTCAATTGCTGTTAAGTAACTTTCTTGCACTGAGGTCTGTTTGTTGCAAATATCTTTGACCTGTTTTTATGTCTTGTAATTTTTTATCTGTGTATTTATGTCTAGTATTGCTGGTAAGTAACTTTCTTGCACTGAGGTCTGTTTGTTGCAAATATCTTTGACCTGTTTTTATGTCTTGTAATGTTTATATTTGTACTTATGTCTTGTATTGCTGGTAAGTAACTTTCTTGCACTTAGGTCTGTTTATTGCAAATATCTTTGACTTGTTTTTATGTCTTATAATGTTTATATCTGTATTTATGTCTGGTATTGCTGTTAAATGTGTATTTATGTCTTGTATTGCTGTTAAGTAACTTTCTTGCACTGAGGTCTGTTTGTTGCAAATATCTTTGACTTGTTTTTATGTCTTATAATGTTTATGTCTGTATGTATGTCTTCAATTGCTGTTAAGTAACTTTCTTGCACTGAGGTCTGTTTGTTGCAAATATCTTTGACTTGTTTTTATGTCTTATAATGTTTATGTCTGTATGTATGTCTTCAATTGCTGTTAAGTAACTTTCTTGCACTGAGGTCTGTTTATTGCAAATATCTTTGACTTGTTTTTATGTCTTATAATGTTTATATTTGTACTTATGTGTTGCATTGCTGGTAAGTAACTTTCTTGCACTGAGGTCTGTTTGTTGCAAATATCTTTGACTTGTTTTTATGTCTTATAATGTTTATGTCTGTATGTATGTCTTCAATTGCTGTTAAGTAACTTTCTTGCACTGAGGTCTGTTTGTTGCAAATATCTTTGACTTGTTTTTATGTCTTATAATGTTTATGTCTGTATGTATGTCTTCAATTGCTCTTAAGTAACTTTCTTGCACTGAGGTCTGTTTGTTGCAAATATCTTTGACCTGTTTTTATGTCTTATAATGTTTATATTTGTACTTATGTCTTGTATTGCTGGTAAGTAACTTTCTTGCACTGAGGTCTGTTTGTTGCAAATATCTTTGACCTGTTTTTATGTCTTATAATGTTTATGTGTGTATTTATGTCTTGTATTGCTGGTAAGTAACTTTCTTGCACTGAGGTCTGTTTGTTGCAAATATCTTTGACCTGTTTTTATGTCTTATAATGTTTATATTTGTACGTATGTCTTGTATTGCTGGTAAGTAACTTTCTTGCACTGAGGTCTGTTTGTTGCAAATATCTTTGACTTGTTTTTATGTCTTATAATGTTTATGTAGGTATGTATGTCTTCAATTGCTGGTAAGTAACTTTCTTGCACTGAGGTCTGTTTGTTGCAAATATCTTTGACCTGTTTTTATGTCTTATAATGTTTATGTGTGTATTTATGTCTTGTATTGCTGGTAAGTAACTTTCTTGCACTGAGGTCTGTTTGTTGCAAATATCTTTGACTTGTTTTTATGTCTTATAATGTTTATGTCTGTATGTATGTCTTCAATTGCTGTTAAGTAACTTTCTTGCACTGAGGTCTGTTTGTTGCAAATATCTTTGACTTGTTTTTATGTCTTATAATGTTTATGTGTGTATGTATGTCTTCAATTGCTCTTAAGTAACTTTCTTGCACTGAGGTTTGTTTGTTGCAAATATCTTTGACCTGTTTTTATGTCTTATAATGTTTATGTTTGTACTTATGTCTTGTATTGCTGGTAAGTAACTTTCTTGCACTGAGGTCTGTTTGTTGCAAATATCTTTGACCTGTTTTTATGTCTTATAATGTTTATATTTGTACTTATGTCTTGTATTGCTGGTAAGTAACTTTCTTGCACTGAGGTCTGTTTGTTGCAAATATCTTTGACTTGTTTTTATGTCTTATAATGTTTATATTTGTACTTATGTCTTGTATTGCTGTTAAGTAACTTTCTTGCACTGAGGTCTGTTTGTCGCAAATATCTTTGACTTGTTTTTATGTCTTATAATGTTTATGTCTGTATGTATGTCTTCAATTGCTGTTAAGTAACTTTCTTGCACTGAGGTCTGTTTGTTGCAAATATCTTTGACTTGTTTTTATGTCTTATAATGTTTATGTCTGTATGTATGTCTTCAATTGCTGTTAAGTAACTTTCTTGCACTGAGGTCTGTTTGTTGCAAATATCTTTGACTTGTTTTTATGTCTTATAATGTTTATGTCTGTATGTATGTCTTCAATTGCTGTTAAGTAACTTTCTTGCACTGAGGTCTGTTTGTTGCAAATATCTTTGACCTGTTTTTATGTCTTATAATGTTTATATTTGTACTTATGTCTTGTATTGCTGGTAAGTAACTTTCTTGCACTTAGGTCTGTTTATTGGAAATATCTTTGACCTGTTTTTATGTCTTATAATGTTTATATTTGTACTTATGTGTTGCATTGCTGGTAAGTAACTTTCTTGCACTGAGGACTGTTTGTTGCAAATATCTTTGACTTGCTTTTATGTCTTATAATGTTTATGTGTGTATTTATGTCTTCAATTGCTGTTAAGTAACTTTCTTGCACTGAGGTATGTTTGTTGCAAATATCTTTGACTTGCTTTTATGTTTTATAATGTTTATGTCTGTATGTATGTCTTCAATTGCTGTTAAGTAACTTTCTTGCACTGAGGTCTGTTTATTGCAAATATCTTTCACTTGTTTTTATGTCTTATAATGTTTATATTTGTACTTATGTGTTGCATTGCTGGTAAGTAACTTTCTTGCACTGAGGTCTGTTTGTTGCAAATATCTTTGACTTGTTTTTATGTTTTATAATGTTTATGTGTCTATTTATGTCTTGTATTGCTGGTAAGTAACTTTCTTGCACTGACGTCTGTTTGTTGCAAATATCTTTGACTTGCTTTTATGTTTTATAATGTTTATATTTGTACTTATGTGTTGCATTGCTGGTAAGTAACTTTCTTGCACTGAGGTCTGTTTGTTGCAAATATCTTTGACTTGCTTTTATGTTTTATAATGTTTATATTTGTACTTATGTGTTGCATTGCTGGTAAGTAACTTTCTTGCACTGAGGTCTGTTTATTGCGAATATCTTTGACTTGTTTTTATGTCTTGTAATGTTTATGTGTGTATTTGTGTCTTGTATTGCTGGTAAGTAACTTTTTTGCACTGACGTCTGTTTGTTGCAAACATCTTTGACCTGTTTTTATGTCTTATAATGTTTATATTTGTACGTATGTCTTGTATTGCTGGTAAGTAACTTTCTTGCACTGACGTCTGTTTGTTGCAAATATCTTTGACTTGTTTTTATGTCTTATAATGTTTATGTGTGTATGTATGTCTTCAATTGCTCTTAAGTAACTTTCTTGCACTGAGGTTTGTTTGTTGAAAATATCTTTGACCTGTTTTTATGTCTTATAATGTTTATATTTGTACTTATGTCTTGTATTGCTGGTAAGTAACTTTCTTGCACTGAGGTCTGTTTGTTGCAAACATCTTTGACCTGTTTTTATGTCTTATAATGTTTATATTTGTACGTATGTCTTGTATTGCTGGTAAGTAACTTTCTTGCACTGAGGTCTGTTTGTTGCAAATATCTTTGACTTGTTTTTATGTCTTATAATGTTTATGTCTGTATGTATGTCTTCAATTGCTGTTAAGTAACTTTCTTGCACTGAGGTCTGTTTATTGCAAATATCTTTGACCTGTTTTTATGTCTTATAATGTTTATATTTGTACTTATGTGTTGCATTGCTGGTAAGTAACTTTCTTGCACTGAGGTCTGTTTGTTGCAAATATCTTTGACTTGTTTTTATGTCTTATAATGTTTATGTCTGTATGTATGTCTTCAATTGCTGTTAAGTAACTTTCTTGCACTGAGGTCTGTTTGTTGCAAATATCTTTGACTTGTTTTTATGTCTTATAATGTTTATATTTGTACTTATGTCTTGTATTGCTGGTAAGTAACTTTCTTGCACTTAGGTCTGTTTATTGCAAATATCTTTGACCTGTTTTTATGTCTTATAATGTTTATATTTGTACTTATGTGTTGCATTGCTGGTAAGTAACTTTCTTGCACTGAGGTCTGTTTGTTGCAAATATCTTTGACTTGCTTTTATGTCTTATAATGTTTATGTGTGTATTTATGTCTTCAATTGCTGTTAAGTAACTTTCTTGCACTGAGGTCTGTTTGTTGCAAATATCTTTGACCTGTTTTTATGTCTTATAATGTTTATATTTGTACTTATGTCTTGTATTGCTGGTAAGTAACTTTCTTGCACTGAGGTCTGTTTATTGGAAATATCTTTGACCTGTTTTTATGTCTTATAATGTTTATGTCTGTATGTATGTCTTCAATTGCTCTTAAGTAAATTTCTTGCACTGAGGTCTGTTTGTTGCAAATATCTTTGACTTGTTTTTATGTCTTATAATGTTTATGTCTGTATGTATGTCTTCAATTGCTGTTAAGTAACTTTCTTGCACTGAGGTCTGTTTGTTGCAAATATCTTTGACTTGTTTTTATGTCTTATAATGTTTATGTGTGTATTTATGTCTGGTATTGCTGTTAAATGTGTATTTATGTCTTGTATTGCTGGTAAGTAACTTTCTTGCACTGAGGTCTGTTTATTGCAGATATCTTTGACCTGTTTTTATGTCTTATAATGTTTATATTTGTACTTATGTCTTGTATTGCTGGTAAGTAACTTTCTTGCACTGAGGTCTGTTTGTTGCAAATATCTTTGACTTGTTTTTATGTCTTATAATGTTTATGTGTGTATGTATGTCTTGTATTGCTAATTGTTAGGAACCCTAACTTTATTTATTTTTTTAATAGTAAGATGTATGTATGTATGTGTGTGTGTGTGTGTGTGTGTGTGTGTGTGTGTGTGTGTGTGTGTGTGTGTGTGTGTGTGTATATATGTGTGTCTGTCTGTGTGTGTGTGTGTGTGTGTGTGTGTGTGTGTGTGTATATATGTGTGTGTGTGTGTGTATATATGTGTGTCTGTCTGTGTGTGTGTGTGTGTGTGTGTGTGTGTGTGTGTGTGTGTGTGTGTGTGTGTGTGTATATATGTGTGTCTGTCTGTGTGTGTGTTTGTGTGTGTGTATATATGTGTGTGTGTGTGTGTGTGTGTGTGTGTGTGTGTGTGTGTGTGTGTGTGTGTGTGTGTGTGTGTGTGTGTATATGTATGTCTGTCTGTCTGTCTGTGTGTGTCTGTTTATTGTCCACAGATCAGGTTTGAAGTGTCTGTGTGGTGCAGCTGGTCTGGTCTGTCTCTGTACAGTCGAGGCTGCACCCACCCATAAAACAGTGGAGGCTCACCAGGACATGCACACCTCACAAGTTCCCGGCTCTCTCGGCTCGGTTGAAGACGGGTTTCTTGGAGAAGGGGAGGGCAGTGAGGCACAGTCCCCCGTCCCCCGACGCCCCTCGCGATGCCCCTCCTTCTTCGACTAACCCTCTGCAGAGGAGCCGTGAGAGCCAGGAACTTGTGAGTTTTGTATATCCACTCAGGCATCCTTCATACCTGGTCTGTAGGAAGTTCCTGTCAGAAGGAGGATGGACAGTGAACATTTTAAGCCCACTCGGCAGCGACAGATGGCCACCCCTTCCTGAGCCTGGTTCTGTCGGAGGTTTCTCCCTGTTAAAAGGGAGTTTTTCCTCCCCACCGTCGCCAAGTGCTTGCTCATAGGGGATTTTTTGGGCTTTTTTTCTTAAAACCAACCGCTGATAAGTTCACTGGCATCAAGTTTAGGACTCTGCAAATATTTAAATGGATAATTCGTCATCAAGTGAGGAATGATCCATTTAAATCATATTTGAGAGTCACATATATTTGTATATAAATATGATTTGTTGGACAATAAGGCAAATCACAGACTAATTTGGACAATTGGGAAAAATTAAATAAATAAAAAAAATTGGATAAAATGCATGTGTCATTGTTTCATATTGATTTCAAATAACATACCATTTGATTTCAACATATTTTTGTTACACTTGCAGTGGTGTTATTTTGTTATGATCCTGTTCCTTTTAAATATAAATATAAACCATCTAAATAGAAATGGAAAACTAGAAAGATTAAAAATATAGCTTTACTAATCTGAAAGTTATTTGTCATTGGATCCATCATTCCCACAGTGGAAACACATTATTTCATATTATGTTCAATTCAGTAGTTAAAAGTATAAAATTTAATAATGTCTATTTTTAGTTTACTTTGTTAATAAACACATTTTTTAGTATTTTAGAAACACTAACATCATACATATCCAAATATGAAGCAATGTTTTAACTCCCATTTACATACAGACCTGTGGCCAACTTTACAAACCATTTTGAATTTTTCCAGCTGAGGCGTTCAAAATAGATATACTTTTGATTGTCACAGTGTTATTTGGGCAGCTGCCTGCCTAATATAACATAACATCACCACAATATTTTACATTAAATGAGGAAATGTATCTTTGTTTCCTCAGCTAAGACTGCTTGGCTGCTGTAGCTTGTGTTTATGTTGAGAGTGACATCTGATTTAAAAGCAAGAAGCAAAAGCCACTGAGCACCATCAGTCAGCACAGAGGCAATGCTACAAATTTAAGGAACGAAGGTCAATTCTTTGTGTGTGTACATGCACAGAGCACATGTGCACACGGTTGTGCAGATTAACTCACAGATGTATATGACAACTCACGTTTGTGGCATTAACATTGTTTTCCAATCTTAAACAGAAACAGGAAGCTCCAACCCGGAGGGCGGTGCACTGTTGGACGGACCAATCGGAGTCTGCGCTGCGGGACTGTTTTGATCACGCGGACTGGGAAATGTTTCACGTGGCCGCCAGAGACATTGATGAATACACAGACTCAGTCTGTGGATTTATCAGGAAATGCGTGGAAGATGTCGTCCCATCCAGAACAGTCAAATCCTTCCCAAACCAAAAACTCTGGATTAACGGAGATGTTCGCGTGGCACTGGCGGCACGGAACACCGCCTTTGCCTCCGCGAACACATCGGACTACAAACACGCACATTACCAACTCCGGAAGACGATCAAAGCAGCCAAACGTGAGTACAGGGACAGGGTGGAACAACAGTTTGACAACCCTCGGAGTATGTGGCAGGGACTAAACACGATCACAGACTTTAGAGGGAAAACCAGCACACCGCAGACCACGGCCTCTCTGTGTGAGGATCTAAACGTATTCTACGCTAGATTCGACACAGCGAACACCATGAGACCGGACAGTGTGCGCACCGCGGATGACGTCAGTGCGCACACTGTGTCTGAGGAGGATGTGCGGAAGTGCTTCAGGAAGGTGAACGCGCGCAAAGCTACTGGTCCGGACGGGATTCCCGGCCGCGTCCTCAGGTCATGCGCGGCTCAGCTGGCTGGAGTGTTCACGCACATCTTCAACCTTTCCCTCTCTCTGTCTGTAGTCCCAGCCTGCTTCAAAATGGCCACCATCGTCCCTGTACCCAAATCCTCCACCATCTCCTCATTGAACGACTGGCGACCTGTAGCCCTGACCCCCATCGTAAGCAAATGCTTCGAGAAGCTGGTCAGGGACTTCATCTGCTCTGCACTACCCGACTCACTGGACCCTCTACAGTTTGCATACCGCCACAACAGGTCCACTGATGATGCCATAGCCCTGACACTACACACTGCCCTGTCACACCTGGAGAAGAGAGACACGTATGTGAGGATGCTGTTTGTAGATTACAGCTCAGCATTCAATACCATCGTTCCCTCGAAGCTGGACAGGAAACTGCAGGATCTAGGACTGAGCAGCTCCCTCTGCAGCTGGATCCTTAGCTTCCTGTCTGACAGACGCCAGGTGGTCAGACTGGGCAGCATCACCTCATCCCCCATCACACTGAACACTGGTGCTCCACAGGGGTGTGTACTGAGCCCTCTCCTGTACTCACTCTACACCTACGACTGCACAGCCACTAACAGCTCCAACATCATTGTGAAGTTTGCGGACGACACTACAGTGGTGGGTCTTATCACCAACGGTGATGAGACGGCTTACAGGGAGGAGGTCAGCGCCCTGACCCACTGGTGTCAAGACAACCATCTCACCCTCAACGTCGCAAAGACAAAGGAGTTGATAGTGGACTTCCGGAGGTGCAGAGAAGTACACACCCCCATCACCATCAACGGCGCTGCTGTGGAGAGAGTGAGCAGCTTCCGGTTCCTTGGCGTACACCTGGCTGAGGATCTTACGTGGTCAGTACACACAAACAAAACAGTGAAGAAGGCGCAGCAGCGCCTCTTCTTTCTCAGGAGACTGAAAAGATTCGGCATGAGCCCCCGCATCCTCAGGACCTTCTATCACTGTGCCATTGAGAGCATCCTCACTGGATGCATCACCACCTGGTATGGCAACAGCACCGCCTACAACTGCAAAGCTCTCCAGCGAGTAGTGCGGTGCTCTGAACGGATAATTGGAGGTGAGCTTCCCTCCCTCCAAGACATCTACAGGAAGCGGTGCCTGAGGAAAGCGGGGAGGATCATCAAGGACTCCAGTCACCCCAGCCATAAACTGTTCAGACTGCTTCCATCAGGAAGGAGGTTCTGCAGCATCCGGTCCCGTACCAGCAGACTGAGAGACAGCTTCTTCCATCAGGCCATCAGACTGCTGAACACGTCATAGACACCTCAGCTTCACTACTGGAACTTCAACATTATGCACTCCACACTGTATATAAATGCCACTTGTTTTGCACATATTCAACTCTGTATATTTTATATATTTTATTATTATTATTATTATTATTATTATTATTATTATTTTATTTTATTTTTTTACTATTTAATTTGTAAAAATGTGTATACACACACACACACACACACACACACACACGTAGGAAAATATTTAGTATACACATCCAGAAATGCATACACTATTATATATTGTACATATATTTATTAGTTTCAGGTTGGCCATTCTTGTATTTTGCTCGTTTGTGTTGTTGTGTTTGCACATCTCTGTTGCTTGTGGGGCTCGCACACAAGAATTTCACTCGCATGTGCTGTGCCAGTGTGCCTGCACATGTGATGTGACAATAAAAAGTGATTTGATTTGATTTAAATGTAATACATACATTTCCGTCATTGGCCATAATTCTTGCAAGGAAGGGACTCAAAGGTCACAAGTTATTAAATAAAATTAATTAAACACACCATTAAAAGAAGTTCACTATTCACTCCTTAAACGTCATAGCTAGCAGCAGTTATTTATATCTATGAAAGAGAGAGCTTAATTGTTTGATTAAGCTTGATTGGAATGTCAGCTCCACACTGTGGCTGGTTGATTAAATAAGTTGGGGGAGCAAAAGTAAAATGAGCTACTTGTGGGATACTATTTAACTTGGGTTGGGTAAGCTGCTCATTTTATGCTCATTTTACTTTTCAGATGGTGTCAAGCCTGGCAGTTTGGTGTAATTGTTAGCCTTGTAATTCATAGTAATATATTTCTCACACACAACCTCAACCTCTGCCTCTCCATGTGAGCAGAGACGCAGCAGCATCTTGTTTCTACAGGAAGCTTGATTAAAATGTGAGGCATTTATACGGTGTACAAGATTAAAGAATATAAAACTGATATTACTAAACCTGATTTCCTTCCATCTATTTTCTGCTGCTTATCTGAGTCCGGTCATGATGCCCAGACGTCCCCCTCCCCAGCCACCTACTCCTGCTCTTCCTGGAGAACAGTGAGCCGCCACTCTGGTGCCTTTCGGTGTAAACGAGTAGCTTTCCAAATAACTCAGCTCTTCATCGTGTTTCTAAGGCAGAGGTCAGACATCCTTCAGAAGATGCTCATTTGTGTCAGATTTTAGTCATAGGTAAAGGTATGACTGTAGACTGACGGGTAAATCAACAGGGATCAATACCCTGCTCCTCTTTTTTCCAATACAAGTTCCTCTATCAAATCATTTTTTGACACTTGAGTCAGCAGTCCAAGCAGAGATGTCCAGAAGTTCCTTTTCCCACTTAAGTGGTATTTATGGTCACACAAATGCGTCTGACAACAGACAGGCAGCGAATACTGGGATACCACGGCGAGCCGGCCGAGATACATAATGTGTCCAGTGTGTGTTTGGTCTGCCCTTACCAGCTCGTCTAGGAGACATTCTGGAGGCCTCCTATTTCAGATGCCAGTCAAACCACCTACACTGGCTCCTTTCCTTTCTGTGAATGATTGCAGTTGAGGAGGAGAAGCTATGCTGTCCCCTGGTATGGTCTCCCCAAGGCAACTGGTTCTTGATGAGGGGCCAAACTTAAGTACAATTCAAAAGACCAAAGTTACTAGCCTGGGACCAGTACTGGGGAGGTTTCTTTGTTTTCCAGAACAGCTAATAGCTGTGCCCCATGAGTTCAGCTTAAAATATCCACACAGGTACTTCGTCCTCCCTCGGGTGGGCAGAGAGCTTTGTGGTCCAGGTTGTGGTCCAGTCCCCGGCTGCTTTAGCTGGCTTTAGAAAAAACCTGAAATTAGAATTAAAACTGTTTGTACCTTCACCTGTGTTACTTACAGTGATATGTTATGTAATTTGTTAACTGTCTCTTTAAGCTTTCAGCAGCTGGAGAGTTAAAAATAGTCTGTGTGAAAATAGGCAGGCGGTGAACTCGAGCCTGTGATACGTTTTTAATGTCAGGCTGTGACCACAAACACCAGAGTGGTCATCAGCATTCAGATCAGCTGATAGTAACCAGAAACGGCTTTATGGTCATTCTCTTAATTGTTATTGGCGTTTTCTTTTATTTGACTTGTTTAAAATAATAAAAAGCTGATTTGGGTTCATTTTATAAGCAAATCACATAACTTAATACAACAGAAATAAACTGACAGAGTAATGGAAAATAAAAAATTATAAATGTGGCCCAAAGCTACACGGATCACTGGCCACAATTCATTCAGCTGGAGGTCTTTTTTTTTTTTTCAAAGTTAATTTTAAATAGAAATAAATGTGGGCAAGAAATTAAAACTAAATAGGGAGCAAGCCTGAACCCTAAAGGCTTTACTAAGTGTTAATTATGCAGGTTTAGACATGGGCTGATTTGTAAGCTTGTGATAAACCTTAAATAAGTATATATGTATATTTTTGTCTGTTCCCTTGAAACGCATGCAGGTTCTGCAGGAGTTTCAACAGCAGCTGTTTGTGCAGAAGAACATGGCGTTCCAGCAAGCACCAGACTTCATGTTCCAGCCTGTCGACTCAGATACGGTAAATACTGATGTTTTTCTCTTTTTATTCATTATTAAATGCATAAAATATCACATGCGATTGCTTTTAGTGATTATTGGGGAAAATAAACTCGTATTTATTATGCATGGAATGAAATCCCCAACCTTAAAAATTTAGAACTTAACATGATTTCTCTAAAATGTTCAAGTAAAACTTGAAGAATAATTTTTGAAACTATTAAAATCCAAATCTCAAAGTGTTTGGGTTGCTTTTAATACAAATTTTGTAGCATAAAATAAGGTTCGTGTTTGACTAATTTAGTTGGCAGGAGGTGTTAATCAGTTTACCGGAAAATCAATTTCTACAGAAAAGTGAAGTGAAATGTGGATCCTTCAGGTTTGAACTGCACAGGTTGGAAACCACAGGTAAAATGCTGTAATGAACACAGATCAGAGGAGATTGTTGAGAAGTGGAACAAAGCTCAACAGATGACAGATTAATTTGTTTAGACAACAATCAATACAAAATCAGACGAGTGGAACAAGCAGCTCACGGGCATCCTGAAAGCTGAGCTGGCCGTGGCCACAAAAGCCCGGACTGGACTCGGCTCAGGACCTTGATGCTCAAAGCGGCTTTAGGCAGAGCAGATCCACCTTTTTGGTCCAGAGTTAAACATCTCAACAATACCAGATGCAGAAAAGATTTTTTTTTTTTTTTAGACATTCATGATCACTGGAGTATGAAGCTTGAGAAGCTGGGTGATGACCTTTCCTCTAAATTGATACACAAGCAGGAAAAAATGTTCTAATTTTCTAAAAAATTGTAAGTAACAGACAAAGTAGCTCCATTGTTTGAGTGTCAATAATCTGTCTGCACTGAAATAAACAACTAATTTAAATAGATTTTAATCACAAAAGTGCTGCACACACATTATGGAACAGTCTGGGTAAGAAGTCAAAGCAGGAAACATAATAAGTCCTGCGTGATTGGTCTTTATCTTTGTTAGTCTGAACTATGAGCCTGAAGGCAGAACAGTGAACTTTGTACTGTACTCCTTGCCCTGCACAGGAACTTAGATTATTTCCCATTTTTAGTTTTTATTTACAGATGTGTCGTCTCATTTCCTCACCGTGGGACTATTTCCAGCTCGTGTTTGTTCCGACTTTATCAGACTGTTTATCTTCCTAAATAAATGCACAACCTCCACTTTTAATTAAATATTTGGATTGGACGTGGATCTTTAACATGTCACCAGGTGAAGGACTGGTGACATCCTTCAGAAGATGCTCATTTGTGTCAGATTTTAGTCATAGGTAAAGTTATGACTGTAGACTGACGGGTAAATCAACAGGGATCAATACCCTGCTCCTCTTTTTTCCAATACAAGTTCCTCTATCAAATCATTTTTTGACACTTGAGTCAGCAGTCCAAGCAGAGATGACCAGAAGTTCCTTTTCCCACTTAAGTGGTATTTATGGTCACACAAATGCGTCTGACAACAGACAGGCAGCGAATACTGGGATACCAGTTATAATTCTGACTTTGAAGTGAAGCCACTTTTTGTTTTGGCTGTTTTTAATCAGTTCCAGTCGTGTTTAACCCCCATTTAGATTTACTTTCCCAAACTTTGTGGCACTAATGATTCTGTGTCCAGGTTTAAAACACCTGCTCTTTGAATTTGTACAGAAATTCTAGTTTAAGTCTGAGTTTTGTGCTGCTTTGGAGTATTAGTTGTTTTATATTACCTGAGTCCTGAGTAAAGTGTGGTATAAATGCAGGCATGGTCTCAGTGTTTTCTTCAGTGTTCTGGCTGATGTTATTGAAGCCACAGTGAGCATTTTTGTCCGTTCACCAGTGTGGCGGTATTTGAAAAATATACATCACGGGTGAAATGAAGATGGTTAAACTGTTACATCGCAGCTTTAATTTGAATGAACGTGTTTGTCTGTCTGCAGGCTTCTCAGCCAGACGAGCTGACCATCGAGGAGCAGGAAATCTTGGAGGGCATCGATGATGGCGACATGGAGGACTGGGTCAAGGTACAAAAATAACACAAACACAGTTATGTAGCAGATGCACTCTCATGTTTGAGGGTTGGTTGTTTTGTGTATTAGTTCACTCTCTGGCTCTTAGACTGTTTGACAAACATTTAGTTTCAGTTTTTATAAGACCTCGCACCGGTACAGACTATCTACTGGACGTTTTAGTGTTTCTCTGGGATCAGTTGAACTGATGTGGCTTCAGGAATTAGAATAATTCAACTAAAATGCGTGCGGTGCATTGAGGCAGGTCAGGTTGGCCTGGGTGGTAGAAGCTCTGCTGAACATACAGACAAATCAAAAAATGTACAAATACACAGTTCTCTGCTTCTTTTTTGGCCCTGCAGCCGTAAAGGGCTGATGGGAGATTCTCGTCACCCAGCCGGGCAGGCAGGTGGGCGGGCATGGCACCCAAGTTTGTGAATGCAATAATTCATGAATGAGGCAGTTTTTAAATTCATACCTTAAGTGCAGCTACTGAAAATCTGGACCAAATCCTGATTGATGGTGATCCAATCCTGCCTCAGCAGCGCTCCGGTTTGATCACAGTTTGTCAGCTTCTGCTTTTTAACAGCGGTTCGTGGACTCTTGATCAGTTTGAGATCTGCGGAGTGACCTGGTCATGGATATAAAATGTTAATTTGATGATCTCCCAGCTACTTAGTTGTCATTTTCACTTTGTTTGTCACAGACTGTTACAAAGTTGCTCCTGGACCTTTGGGAGAAAATTTGAGAAGTCTTTGAGGACATTTTTCGGGTGGTCAGTGGTGTCTACTTAAATGTAGAAATGTCAGCTGTGGATGCTCCCATCATTGTGTGAAGTCATTCTTTTATAAACGCCTCTGCAGAGCTGCTGGTGTGTAGTCATTGTGTACTTTGTGTGTGGTTGTTTTCAGATCATTTCCCTGAAGGAACATTGTGCATTGTTGCTGTTTTACTTTTGTTTATTGTGTAAGTCTGGCTTTCCTGTGAGCCATTGTGCAAATGTTCCACGTGTTGAGCCAATATTTTATGTGTATTTACTTAGGTGATTATCTTTTCATATACAGATATAGTGTTTTAATGGGGTATTTATTTTAATGAATATAATCATACATAAAAATGTGAGCAATATCATTTATATAGATCTGTTTTAGTGCTGTGATTCCCCACAGCATGCCCCAACAGAGATCCCAATACCTCTGAGTGTTTTCAATCTGAATGAAAATAAGTAAGCAGCGGCAGGGGAGGCCACCGGTGTTCATGAAATCAAGCTTCATGAATTCAGCAGAGGCTTGTTTAGGATTTTAGATTTCTCGTTAATTCAGGAAGAGCGAACAAAAGCTCTCCTATTATTCTCTTTGTGGCTGTTATTAAATTCTGGCGACAATGCAGTGATATTGTTACAGCCCTACTCTTTACATCTGACTTTATTTTTTCTCATTAGGAGTTTTCCTGTTGAAACATTTTTGGCTGTTGTCATCGTCTGTGTGCATTGTCTGTGTTTCCAGGCCAGAAACCGTAGCGGACAGGTGGGCTACGTCCCGGAGAAATACCTGCAGCTGCCCTCCTCCAACAGCCTGCTGAGCATGCTGCAGTCGCTGGCCGCGCTGGACGCCCGATCCCATTCCTCCAGCAACTCCACCGAACCTGAAACCGAACCCCCAACCGGCTCCGTCAACGGAGACTCGAGGAGTGAGATCCGCCTCCACCAGATAATATCGGAGTTTTGATTTCCTGCTTTGTTTAATACCCTCGTTGCCACTGTCTGTGTTGCAGTTTCATTCGCAAAGGCTTTGTACGACTACGCGGGACAAACGGAAGATGAGCTGTCGTTCCCAGAAGGCGCCATCATCCCCATCCTGAGCAGAGAGACCCACGAGGACGATGGCTTCTGGGAGGGCGAGTTTAACGGCGTTGTTGGTGTAAGAGTTCAAATAATAGTTTGCAAAAGCTTGTGACTGCAAAATTGTGTCTGCCTAAGGGACAGTTTGTTCCAGGAGATAAGCGAGAGTTAGAAGATTAATAGGAAGCACCTGGCCTCCAGACGGAGAAGATGTCCTTTTAAATGTGTCCAAAGTCGTCAACAGAACATTTGTGGTTTTGAAACTTATGCCTGTGTTGTATCTGCTTGACGCATGAGGGGGCGTCATAAAAGTAAACCCTGATGGTATAAAACAACTGCTTGGGCGGAGATCGATGCTGTCTGTGGGCAGTGTTCATCTCCCCACGCGCGTGTTCATTAAAATCATTGTTTGACCGAAGCTCTTCTGGACCATTATTGTTTTGTGCTCACCCTCAATATTTGAACTCGTAACAAACAGCAATAACGGCAAAACATGTAATGGACGTGCTGGTCCACTAGACAACATCATGTTGATGTAAAGCTTTGGGTCTCTTATGCAAAGTAAAGAGGCTGAAATAAGGTGTCCATGAGTATCAGTTTTCAACATTCAGTATTAAGAGACAAAGACTGTACGGGTTGGGCCAGTCGTCAAGTCCCGGAGCAAAGTGAGCCTGCAAATCAATAAGATGCAAATCAGTTTATACCTTTCATATAATGTTTGAATTTGTTTATTCTGAGTTTTATTGTTCAGTTAGTTTCCACAGTTCATATATCATGTGTAATTTTTCATTAGTTTCAGTGTTTGTTTGTATTTTATTCTATTCTTGATGGTTGTGTTGACAGATTTGTCCAAATTTAAAGCTATAGATGTGAACTTTTGGTTCCTTTATTATTACCTGTATAATTAGTTTCAGTCTTTGTGAAGTGGGGAAGGAGGACCCAAAAGCAGGACTCGTGCGATGGAGAGTGCTCTTTATTTACAGTGGAGTAAATAAGACAACACAATAATCTCTTGAGCTCCCTCGACTCCTGTGTCATGTCTTCACCCAAAACTCCGTGCTCTCTGCTCCGTGGCTGCTGTCCACCTGTGCTCCACTCTCCTCCTCCTGGGAAAAAAAACAACAGAGGCAGCCGTCAGGACACCATGCCGCCTAATCAACAAAAAACAGTCCCAGTCTAAATAATCTAAAAGACCAACCACGGCTCCAGTGATGGCAACACACAGTTCTAGTGACCAACCCAGTGGGCGGCACTCGAGACAAAGCAGTTCAGGTGGCCTGCATACATTTAGTATCAGGCTTTACAAAAAAAAGTATCAACTATGTTAGGATCCATGTTCATCATGTGTGATGTGTGTTTACATTTGAAGGTGTTTGTGGATTTGTCACCTCTCTTCAAGGTGTGGTTTGTGTTTGATGCTGAAAGAGATAAAGACTGCTGATTGGCTGAAGTAGGGTCCAATAAAAATTGTTTGGTTGTTGTTTTGGGCACTGCTCAGGTCCACATTAAATAAACTGCTGCTCATGTGTGTTTGTAGGTTCTCAGTCATCCAGGTCATGGTTGTCTAAGGAGCCTGGAAAGAAAGCGACTTTACTTCTTTAAGGTTCTGGATGATGTTTAACTTCTGATCCAAGAAGCTTCTTCAGTTGATGTGCTTCCTTTGCTCATTTTCCACCTCTGCACAGTTTCGTTTGATGACAGTGCAGTGCAGTTCTCCCAAACATACAACAGAGGGCGCTATGCACATTCACTGAAGTGCAGAAAAATACAAGTGGAGGAGGAAACAAACAGCAGCATCAAGAGAGAAAACTGAAGTGTTCAAAGCGAGTTACTTTAGTCTCTTATTGTAATATTAATCGACATCTAAACATCACGTTGATGCTTCATGTTTGACTTCCGTGTCCTTTTACTGCTCAGTTGGAAAATATTGATGCAATTTAAAAGAAGAGGAGAAGAGTAATTTCTCTGTACTACTTCAAAAGTAATTTGAAAGCACTGCCTCATATGGAAAATGAATCATGATGAAATCCTGAAACAAATAGTGTTTGTGAATATGAAGAGTTTAGTTTTCATTTTGGTCTTAGAAGTATAAAAATGCAGGACTGAAGACAAGATGGAAATGATGTGTTATGAGAAATAAAACACATATGTCGCTATGTACTATAATTTTATTTTTTGTTCTTGTAGGTTTTTTGCTTTAGTGTAAATTTTGAAAGCACTGCTTTTAGTTTGAAAATTGGATTCAGTGTTTAGAGTTCGGACAAAACAATGGACGGTTTCAAGAAATGTATTTTATCAACAAAACTTATTTTCATGGTTACTGTATTTATTTTAATGCCCTCAGTGCACGGAGGCCAACAGCCTCCATGTAAACATTTCTTTTTTTCTTTCTTTTTTTTTAAACAGGGTTTAATCAGCGCTGACATACAGACATTTATGCGCTGGGTATAACAGACATGCTTACCGTGTGAAAGGACCGCGGATGTCTTGGAGCAGAGAAACATGCTGTATTGTTGTTTTTCTTTATTGCATAAGCAGCGCCCGACTGTCAGAAACGCTCTGTGCGGGTAGCAAAGTCGGCTCCAACGCACCTGCAGGCATCCATTTGAAAGAAAGGTGTCGCTGCGGCTAGGCTCTCGGGATAATCAGACTTTTATTTATATTTGCGGCATTCTGGTGCGTTAAAACTAGCAGCCTCTGTGTCCCGCTTGGATCACCATTCTGAAAATTCAGATATTTAAATAAAATGATGAATCGGCGAGTGATGAGGAGCCACGTAGATCCTAAAATGAGGTTTGATTAAATTAAACTCTTATGAACAGTGATGACGCGTTCCAAACAAACGATGCTTTCTACATGGCCAAATTGTGTGCTAACTACCTCACAGCGCTGTGTCCGGGGTCCGAAAAAAAAAGTTAAAACGATATACCTTGCGAAAGTTGTGAAGTGCTGAGGAAAATACTGTGTGTCTGATGGGGTGTTTTTATATAGGTGGACTTGGTTTCAGTTGACCTCTGACATGGAGAGATGAAAAGAGCAGTTTGTAAAGAAAAAAGGTGGAAACTATGGAACTACAGTTGGGATGTGTGTGCTGGGATGCTCTTGATAAGTATGCAGCTTTTATTGTTTTATGACTTGTTTTGCTGACTGTTGGGGCCCTACCTGTAACCCCCTCTGTCTAATCATCAAGTCTTACTGTTGCAGTGCGTTTGTGTGGCTACTAGACAATTATAGGTTGTATTAAAGCAGGGGTGTCAAAATCAAATACACAGTGGGCCAAAATTCAAAACTGGAACAAAGTCGTGGGCTAACATTAATATTTATTGAAAAAAAAATCTTCCTCCAGATATAAGAATGAATATTTTCTTATGGACTCAAATAAGTTTTGCTGGAAACCTGAATATGGAACAAGCAAAGCTTAATACTAAACAATATATATATTAGCTGTATAATACCAGTAGGCCAGCTCTAATAGTAATTTGGTATGGCTTCGCGGGCCAAATGTAATTAGGCTGCGGGCCAGAGTTTGACACCTGTGTATTAAAGGAACATTGGGGGGTCGATACAGTGCTATTGTGGCTAGTTAAGAATGTGGTTTTTAGAAGTATCACAAGAAAAGTTTATTTCTAAAGGGATACATGTTGTTTGTGGTACTCTGTTTTAAAAACTATTAGCCTCTGTGTCTTTCAGAGCACAAAAGAAAAGTGAAATGCTCCTAAACTAGTTATATTACTACTGAGGTTGAGGCAGTAACAAAGTTCTTTAAATCATCAGGCAAGAAAATCCAGAAACCTTGGGTTAGCCGTGGCTATCCGGGTCATCTGAGCCCGAATAGCCTCCTTCTCCTCCTCCTGCACAGGAAATAATCCAAAGTCCGTTAAATTCAAAAGAGTCACTGAAATAAATGTCTGCTGGGTAAAACACGGTCAGGTTAAAAGCGAGCCGTTTAATGTGGCTGATAAACGAGTACAAAAACAAAAGGCAGATGCACACAAGAAAGAACCTAACTAGAAGTAAACTGGGAAAACTAAATGCAAAGAACAAAACCTTGAACGTTGCAAAAACATAAACATGGACACTCCTGGAGACATGGAACAACAGACAACCTGACAAAGAATGAACAGAAACACACAGAATAAATACACACAAGGGTGATTAGGGGGAAGTGGAAACACATGGGGAAACAGCTGACACTACTCTGACATAAGGAGACAAAGGAAGCAAAGCTGACTACACTGAAATAGGACACAGACCTTCAAAATAAAACAGGAAACATGAGACGCAGACAAGACAATATAAACTTGATAACATAAGAGGGCAAAGGGAGACTAAAACACAGGGGTAGAAGACACAAGAGGAATCTAAATAAACAAATGAGCTTAGATAACCTGATGAACTTAAAAATAAACCATAAACATCAAAAATAAACTAAAACTTAAAACGCTGGGTCAAAAGACCCAGGATCGTGACAGTGGGAGGTTGAAGCTGCCACAGGGCAAAAGCAGGACAGGCTGCCAGTTTATCACAGGGCTAACACAATATATGTGATAGAAAATCAACTGAAATGTTTGATATTTATTTATAATAATAAGAGAATAACTACTATTTATAATAATATTATAGTTGTTATTATAAATATGTGTATATTTTTTATAACACCCAACATAAAAGGCTTCTTTCCAAACCTGAGCTGTTTCAGACGCTTCTTGAAATTCTGACTTCTCTGAACTCAAATTCAAATACAAATACAAATTCAAAATACAAATACAAATTCAAATTTTATTTGTCACGTACACAGTCATACACAGTACGATATGTAGTGAAATGCTTGGACAACTGCTCGTGACCTAAAGAAAACAAAAAAAGGAAAAGGCTATGAATAAGATAGGAAATAAATATGAAAAATTAAAAAGGGTAAATTTAACTAGGAAGGAATAGAATATAAATTAAGGTTAAAAATGAAATAACTGTACAACACAAATTAGAATGAAGGGTAAATTTAACTGGGAAGAATAAGATAAAGATAAATATATACATTAAAGTTGAAAATAAAATAACTGTACAACAAAATACACAATATAGAACTATATAAGAATGTATGAAGAAATCTAAATATAAATAAATATATACACAATAACAGCAGCTGTACAAGTATTAACCGGAAATGAAGAATATAGTGACCAGTGTTGTGCAAAACCAAAGTCCAGAAAGTCCAGTGTGTGTGTGTAAGAACTGTATGTGTGGGTCAGTACTGTGTGGTGGTGTGATTGAGAGACCGTATCGCCTGCGGGAAGAAGCTCCTCCTCAGTCTCTCTGTGTTGGTCTTCAGGGAGCGGAATCGCTTTCCTGACCTCAGCAGAGAGAACAGTCTGTTGTTGGGATGGCTGAGGTCCTTCACGATCTTCCTGGCCTTGGTCCAGCACCGAACTCAGTGTAAGGTGTCTGCTCCCTCACTGTGGCTGTGCCTGGAAGTACTTCTGCTTCTTGTCTTCCCCTAATGCAGCTTTAAAGTATTAAGTATGAAGCAACAGTGCTTCTCTTTGCGCCTCTGAAATCTGTGTTCTCTCTACTGATAAACAAAAGAAACAATGTAAAATGTATTAATAAATCAGTAACAAAAATATAGCGTAGAAGGTAAGTAGAGATTTTCATACCATCTTCAAGCCTAATGCTTTTAAGTCCCACACTCAATGCAGCCTGACTCAAAACCTGATTCTAAATGGTTCAGCACAGACACAGACTCGCTGACTTTTTATAGTCACTCTATAAATGCTGTCCATTTAAATCATCTCACTTGTAAACACTGCCGTATCCACCGGAGATCAGTGAGAATGGATTCTGGAGTCTTCCCATCCTCCTGTTAGTGATCCTCCATCTGAATGGATGATAACAACCTTCTGAACTGACTAGCAGGTGTAGAAAGCCCGACTAGCCCATATCTATGGGACTGATCACTGCTGATAAACCCACTAAATGGATGGATAAGAGCTCTGGGGCCCGTTCTTCGTACCTCGCTAAGTAAGTTAGCTGGATTAGATTGTTGACGATTTCGCGTGATCCTGGATCAGTCGGTTCCCCGAAGCTCATCCGGGACTTGCTGTCATAGCAACAGAGCCGTAAGCGTAAACCTGCTCGGGAGCAGGTTTACTTTATGTAAACAGGATTAGATCGCGGCCACGCAGGTATGTCCGCTTCATTTATACGAAAGCAACAGCGATAAATAAATAACATCAATGTAACTGAAGATAATGCAGCACTTGATCCTTTTATTGATGTCACACAGATACATACAGGTCATTTCCTAAAAAAGGGAAATGTACTATTAACATTCTATTACATGTATGTGATTATTACAGATGTAATTCATATTTCAGAGTAGTAATTGTAAATTACTTCGTGTAATCAAGATGAGAGACCACGGCTATAAAAGCCAAGGTGGATTTGGGAAGCCTGTCGCAGCCATGTCCTGTCCGTTTACGCGAGCAACCCATTGCGGAAGGTGCAAGATTGATAAGGAGAGTCCTCAGAATTCAGCGTATATTGCGGGACAGACAGGATCCTTTAGCTCAGCGCGACAGTGTGCTCATTGAGAGATATCGATTTTCCCGTGAGGATATTATTTACTTAACCAACTTGTTGACGAGGGGGTGCAGGACCACCACCTGTCTTTTTTTGCTCTGCCCTTTTCTTGGTTGCTGTTATAAACAAACAAACAGATTATTCCAGGGTCTCTTTCCAAGAGACGAAAAGCAATATAAGTGATAAATATTACCATTCTGTAGAATATTCTTATATTTCACTTTTACTTGTTCCCATGTTCTAGTGGGTCCTGTTGTGGCTCTAATGTGAAAGAGGATATAATATAACAATATAATATAATGTAATATAATATTGGATAATATAGTGTAATATAATAAATCTACCCTACCGCCTACTGGTGTTGGCCAGAGGGGCCGATGGCGCAATATGGCAGCCTGGCTTCTGTCAGTCTGCCCCAGGGCAGCTGTGGCTACAACCGTAGCTGCCTCCACCAGTGTGTGAATGTGAGAGTGACTGAATAGTGGCATTGTAAAGCGCTTTGGGTGCCTTGAAAAGCGCTATATAAATCCAATATATTATTATTATTATTATTAAATTACTTACGAGTTTAATTTGTCAGCAACTTCCTGCCAGCCCTCTCTCCTTGCTTTTGCAGCCTTTGCAGTGTTCCCTTGCGTTCTGATTAAACTCTGAAACTCCTGAAATCCCTCACTCAGGAGTTCTTGCTCTGCTGCCGAAAAATACCGAGCCGAGCGCGCTCCTTCGACATTTTCGCCGACCAATCAGAGGGTTGCCGATCAATGTTTCTACTATCGATGCGTAGCCCCTTTTATGACACCCAGTGATGTCACATTACTGCGTCCAGCTGTACTAATCGTCAACAGCAGGTGTGTTCGGGGAACCGGATTAGCGAGCTCAAGGTTAGCGCGATGATTTGATCTTGGATGTGTCATTTGATCTTGGATGTAGTAAGCGACGTACGAAGAACGGGCCCCAGGTCACATTTGGAGTTGGGCCACAGCTCTGCACAGTGGCTGCCAAATGGTCGTCTTCTATTGTGAAATTCAGCACAGCAGAGAAGAAATAGCACATTATGACACAGTATGATGGAAAGGCAAATAAGAAAAGTGTGTAAATTAATAGATTCAACTCATGTTTTACTTTACATTTTGACAGCATGACTGCTCTTCCCTTCCATCAAGTACATTTTTCCACTTCTAGAATCCCTAGAAGCCAGAAACACAAAACAAGGCTACGTCCACACGTACACGGGTGTTTTTGAAAACGGAGATTTTCCGTTTTCGTTTTTTTTAAAAATCCCGTCCACACGTAAAAGCCAAAGACGAAGGAAAACGCTGCTAGGAACATGCCAAAGCAGCAGATGGCGCTATATTCCTATCCATGTAGAAATGTTGGCCAATCAGAAGTCAGCCTGGGTGGGAAAGAGTAAACAAAGATGGCGCATAGAAGCAGAACTGAGTCCTATGTGTGGAGTGACAGTAACTGTGTAAGCATTTAAACACTGCAGAGAGTAAAATGAACAGTAATGGTATTTTGTGTAAGTCCGCCATTGTAGAAATTCATTTCACCGAAACAATAACCTGGCGCACAGTGTGACGTCAAAAAATGCGCACACCTTTGACGCTGCGTTTTCTCCGTTTTTCTCGTCCACACGTAAACGCAAAAACTGAGTTTTCAAAAATATCCACCCTGGCCGGAGTTTTTAAAAATCTCCGTTTTCAGTGACCGAAAACGCCGTTTACGTGTGGACGAAAGGTGCGAACGCATAGAAAAATCTGCGTTTTCAAAAATACCCGGGTACGTGTGGACGTAGCCCAAGATACTGCTGTTATTATTAAATAGTTTCAATTTGTTTCTTAGTTTATTTGTGATTTAAATTTTCACCTTTCATCTTTATGCTTAGTTTGTTCTGGTTACTTTGAATTTTGTAGCCTCGAGCTTATTTCTCAGACTATCTCCTTTTGTAATTTGTAAAAATAGTTCAGTGAGTTTATTTTCCTCCATTGTCCTGCGTTCTGTGTCACGTCTGTGTTTCTGTTCTTGCACACCAAGTTACTTATTGTGTTAGTCTGTTGTCTCTTGTGGTTTTTATTTAGTTTTACGTCGCTTGTCTCGTTTTCTTATTTAGGTTCAGCTGCCCTCCCAGGTGTCTCCTGTTTGTCCTGAGCTCCTTGTGTATTTACTCCCTCAGTTTGTCTTAATTGGTTGCTGTGTCCTCCCTCTCTGTATTGTTTCCTTCCTCAGTGTTTCCCTGGTTTTGCTAGTATCCAGTTTCCCTGCTGCTGCCCTGCCACTGTGTTTTTGTATTTTTTGCTACTGCATTGAAGCTGATCTTTGAGTTCATCCTTTGTCTCCTGAGTTCTGCATTTGGGTCCATATTTGAAATATATTCGAAAAACTAACTCTGTAGGTGCTCACACGCCACTGCACGCTCATGCATGTGTGGGAAAGAAAGAGAAAGAGAGAAATACTGCTACAAGCTAGTTCAGAAATCAGAAATCAGAAAGGGTTTTATTGCCAAATGTTGAGCAGGTTTACAACATTAGGAAATTGCTGCGGTGCTTCAGTGCAAACATACTGTTATAAATTACGTTTAAATAGACATGAAAATAAAAATAAGAGTAAGAATTAAAAGTGCTAAGTAGATAGATATATACATGATATATACATGAGTGCAGGTGGTGATCAGTGCCAAACATGGAATGATGCAGTGAACACAGCGTAGGGTCATGTGTTAGTGGTGGGAACAGTCATACGGTTATTGTTCATGTGTCCGACAGCAGAGGGGAAGAAACTGTTCTTATGGCGAGAGGTTTTGGTGCGAATGGACCGGAGCCTCCTGCCTGAGGGGAGCAGGTCAAACAGACTGTGTCCAGGGTGAGAAGGGTCAGCTGTGATCCGAGCTGCACGCCCCAGTGTCCTGGAGGTGTACAGGTCCTGCAGAGATGGGAGTCTGCAGCCAATCACCTTCTCAGCAGAGCGCACAACACGCTGCAGTCTCTGTTTGTCCCTGATAGTGGCTCCAGCGTACCACACGGTGATGGAGGAGGTGAGGATGGACTCGATGATTGCAGTGTAGAATTGCGTCATCGTCCGTGTTGGCAGGTTGAATTTCTTCAGCTGCCTCAGGAAGTACATCCTCTGCTGGGCTTTCTTAATGACGGAGGTGATGGTGGGCTCCCACTTCAGGTCCTGGGTGATGGTGGTGGTAGTTGTGATAAATGGTAGTTTAAATTGTGTCCAGGTAATGAACCATTAAATCTCCTCTTGCACCATCTGAATCTCTCTGCAATCACATCACATAGTATGCATATTTTAATTTATACAGCCAAATATCACAAATCTGACCTTAAGGTCTTTGCCACCTGGACACACACACACC